>NW_026126448.1:18667500-18875000 GCF_943737965.1 Phodopus roborovskii
TGTAAGAAAAGCAACCCTGGGGCTGGCCTCTGATGATGGTGACTCTGCAGAGAACCTCACAGACAGCCACAGCTTCAGAGACCACTTCCACAAAAATCACGAGAAGGATCCTTCCTGAGCCTCCCCGTGCTCCTGGGAACTCCTGACCTGGTTTCTGAGATGAGCCTGTCTTTGAAGGACATGGGATTTGTCTCTTTCCCTCAGCCCATTGCCAAGGCCCTGTCAGGTCTAGATCTCATCATGTCTTGCTGTAAATATTGCTGCCGACACCGGCCAGACATGATGCAAGAAGGAAGCATGGATGAGTAGATGCAGATCCTTCCTAGTTATTCAAGGGGGTAGGGGTGGGGTCATTTCATATCCCTGGCCTTGACCTCTTCCCTGTAGAGTGGCACTATGCCTCTTGCCAGGCATAATCCAAACATCTGTTAGTGCTGATCTATTAGAACAGTCCCTTGGCCTATGTTAGATACTACATGAGTTTTTCTTTTTTCCTTCTCCTTCCTTCCTTCCTTCCTTCCTTCCTTCCTTCCTTCCTTCCTTCCTTCCTTCCTCTCTTCCCATAGTTCTCTGTGCTAGCCTTACATTACTATGTAGCCCAGACTGGCCTCAAACTTGAAGTAACCTTCCTGTCTCAGTCTCCTACCTTCTGGCATGAGAGATGTGCACTACCATGTCTTGCTTGCTTTTTATTTTTCAGTTTGAGACAGGATCTTACTAATTTGCCCAGGCTGACCTTGAACTTGTAATCCTCCTGCCTCAGCCTCTGGAAGAGCTGGGATAATAGGTCTGTGCCAACCCACCCAACTTGGTTGGATTTTGAAGGCTATTCAGGAGTTCTCTATGAAGAGAGAAAATTACTCCCCAGGAGAAGAGGCAGGAGGGCGTAGAGCACTTCAGTATGTGTGAGGATGGGCAAAGTCAAAGTCAAGATGGGTTGGAATTTGGGATTTGCTAGAAAACTAAGTAGAAAACTAAGGAAGACCACACCATTTGGAGTAATCTCTCTCTCTCTCTCTCTCTCTCTCTCTCTCTCTCTCTGTGTGTGTGTGTGTGTGTGTGTGTGTGTGTAGGGATGCCTGGGGGGATCCTCTTAGGATCAGGACAGGACCCCCATTGCCCCAGCCTCAGAAGGATCACCTAGAGCCTGTCTTGTCAGGAAGACAGGTCCCTACTTCATCTGGCTAAGCCTTAGCGCATAGACTGAGGGCAGGAATTGTAGCCAGACTAAAGCCTGGGACAAGAATTGGGGAAGATGCTTGCTTTTGTTTTTCTTTTTCTGGGTTTTTTGTTTTGTTTTGTTTTGTTTTTGTTTTGTTTTGTTTTGTTTTGTTTTTTGAGACAGGGTTTCACTCTATGGCCCAAGTTGGCTCAGCCTCCAGGGAGCTAGGATTACAGGTCTCTCCCATGCTCGGGCCCTATTAAGTGTTTTGAATGTGATTCTGACCATGATGGAGCTGGGTGTGGTGGTACACACCTGTAACCAGAAGTCAGGAGGGTGAGGCAGAAAGTTCCAGGTCCCTCATTGCAAGAATAAACCTGGAAAGGAGACACTGAAGTCTGAGTCACCCCCAGGCACCAGATGCCACTCAGAAGTGAGGGAGGGGCCAAACATGCAGACTTGTCTTCCTAGAGGAGGAGAGACCTGAGCTGGTTTTGAAGGGCTCCTATGGGGATGCAGGCCAGAAGGGGAGGAGCCTGTATAGAGGTGACAGGTGGGGATTGCTGGTGGCAGAGCAGGGTGGAGATCCCGCCTTTCTGTGACCCTTTCCTCCCTGCCTCCTCTCTGAGGCCCTTCGGGGGTGGGTGGAGTGTGTGTGTGTGTGTGTGTGTGTGTGTGTGTGTGTGTGTGTGTGTGGTGCTCCGGAATTAAATGTTCCTGGGTGTCTCTGGCTGAGGGAGAGGCTGGGCTGGACAGTTTGTCTAGACCCTTCTATTGTGTGTGAGGCCTGGGCAAGAGACAGGCCACTCCACAGAGCCCTTTGTCTCTGGTGGCCTTTAGTTCTCACTAGTTCTAGACTCAAGGCCATGTCACTGAGACAGCTTTTTCTCCCTGGGCTGGCTGTGATGTCACAGCTGACTGTGGGGGGCAGAGGCAGGGGTGAATGGTGGTGGCCTGCTGGGCTGGCTGAGGGCTGATAAATTACCTCTTGCCCTCAAGGCTCAGCAATTACCAGCCCATTAAATCCTTTAACCCTGGGAAGCTGGGCTGGCTGGAGCCTCTGGTCCCAGAGATTCCAGAGTAATGAGACCTTTTATAGCAGACCCTTAGGACTAACCCACTTTTAAAAATCATACACTCAAAGGGTCGGGGTGGCTCCAGGGCAGAACACTTGTCTAGCATGCAGGAGGCCTTGGGTTCAATCCCAACCAGGCACAGTGGCACATGCCTATAAACCCAGTGCTTGAGAAGTAAAGGCAGGATGATTAGAAAGGAGTTCTAAGTCATCCTTGCCTATGCAGTGAGTTTGAAGCCAGCCTGGGCTACTTGGGATCCATTTTTACAACAATAAACCAAAACAAAAACCACAGATAGACTCCAGGCCTGAGGAATGTGGCTCAACTGTAGAGTGCTCTCTTAGTAAGAGAGAGGTCCTGGGTTCAAGCCCCAACTCTGACAGAAAATAGACTCATCGATGTTTTCTTTGGAAGATTGTGGTGAGAATACAATGAGATGCAGAATATCCCCAGCTATGAGTGTTCTCTCCAAAGATCAGGCATTATCTGCATTCTTCGGGAGCTCAGGCCCCGAGAGATGGTGTGGCTTGTCCAGGAACACACAGCTAGGAAGTGCTGGCCTACACCGACCTGGAGGAAACACAGGTGGGCTGACGCCTCTTGAGGTAACTTGTCCCTGTGGCCCAGTCCACTGCTTCTGTCTCACCTGAAGGCCTCAGAGGCTCTTCCTTAATGTGAGGCCCAGGGACTCCAGACCCTGAGCTAGGCCCAGGTCTCAGTTCCTGTATAACTTCAGCCAATTTATTGAATCTCTCTGGCTCTCAGTTTCTTTGCCGTTAAAAGAGCAATGGACATCCCCCCCTCCTCTGTGTGCTCCAAGGCAGAGAACACCGTTTTCTCTGAGCAGCTTCCTCCTGCGGATACTCCCCCTCCAGTGGGTAGATACTCTGCCTGTCATCAGCTGCAAAGACTATTACAGGGAGTCATAATTAGCCTGGCCAGCATAATACAATGCTGGGTGCTGGCCAGAGTTCCTAGTCCTCTGTAGGACAGAGGGCTCCATCCTGTGAACATTGCTATTGTCTTAGGGTTTCTAGTACCACAATGAAACACCATGTTTGGCTTGTACTTCCAAATCACTGTTTATCACCAAAGGAAGTCAGGACAGGAACTCAAACAGGGCAGGAACCTGGAGGCAGGAGCTGATGCAGAGGCCATGGGGTGCTGCTTACTGCTGGTTCCTCATCCTTGCTCAACCTGCTTTCTTATAGACCTGAGGACCACCAGCCCAGGGGTGGCACCACCCACAATGGGCTGGGCCCTCCCACATCAATCACTGATTAGGAAAATGCCTTACACTGCTGGGCAGTGGTGACACACCCCTTTAATCTCAGGACTTGGGAGTCAGAAGCAGGTAGGTCTCTCTGAATTCTAGGCCACCCTGGTCTACTGAGTGAGTTACAGGACAGCCAGGGCAACACAGAGAAACCCTGTCTCTAAAAACAAGAGAAAAAAAAAATTCCTTACAGCTGGCTCTTATGGAGGTATTTTGTCAATTGAGATTCCCTCCTGTCAGATAGCTCTAGTTTGTGTGTCAAGTTGACATAAGACTGGCCAGCACAGCTATTAATGATCAGCAGAGGCTTTGGAAAGCCCCGCACACTTGTGTCTGAGTGTATGTAGGAGGGCATTGTGCCATCATGTTTGCAAAAGGCTGAGCAGGGGCCCAAAGTTGAGCTATGGACTTGGAATTATAGCTTCCTCTTCTTGGCCTCCCCAGGGACAAGAGAAGTGTTTATGTAGCGTCCCCACCCCATCCCCCACTGCCGCCCCACTAGGCAGAGATGAGAAGCTCCAGCCATCATGGGAGCCCAGAGCTGCCAGGCTAGGCCTGCAAGCCCAGCCTTATTATATTAATGAGAATCAGGGTGAGGATTACCACTAATGAGATTAGTCACCAGCAGAGCTCCCACTGCTACCCTCAGCCTCAGCCTCCAGTGCAGCTTGTGAGGCAGGCATTGGACACAGGCCTATCCCATCTTTCTGAAGCCCTGGGAGGAGGTACCCATGCCCTGACTTACCAGGTGAGGAAACTGGGCCTCAGCAAGGGTCTACCTCATTGCATGTGTGTTGCTTTTTTGCTTGCTTGCTCTTTCTCTGTCTTTTAAACACTCACTGCGTGTGTGTGTGTGCATGTTGCAGTGCATGCATGGAGATTAGAGGAAAATTTACAGGGGTCTGTTCTCTCCTTCCACCATGTGGGTTTTAGGAGGTTACCTCGGCGGTCAGGCTTGGCAGCAAGCCCCTTTACCCACTGAACCATCTCACTGGCCCTGTTTTTTTTTTTTTTTTTTTTCTATCTTTCTATCCCCCCCCCCCCTCACCTTTTATTTTGAGTCAGGGTCTCTCCTGGCTGCCTTGGAGCTCACATTAGTTCTATCTCAGCATCCCCTCTTGAGTGCTGGGATTACAAGTACCACCAGGCCTGACTCACCACATGTCATTTTCTCTGTCCCTAAAAGTGCTTGCAGTGGACGAGGGCATTTGATTGGACGAGGGCATTTGATTGTCACAATCTCATGAGGAAGGCAATCTCACCTTCCTCCAAGGCGGGAGTGGGGTAGGGGGATGACTGAGGCCTGATCATGGCTTTAATGGCTGAATCGCCTTGGTTTTACTTCTGGATCCTTTTTTCTCCCAGCACTCATCACACTGTGGCTCTAGACCCTTGGCTGTTTCTTTCGGCAGAGCTGAGTTAGTTACAGCCAGAGGCCTCAGGACTGTCCTGTCATCTCTCTTCCCCTCAGACTCCTTGGTCAGGCCAAGCTCTGGGCACAGCCTCTTAGTCCCACCTGTCAGGGAGAACTGGGGTGCCACTTAGCCACTCACCCCACAAACCTCTGTCCCTTTTTGGGAGCAGAGTCAAGCCTCACAAGATGCACCCAGCAAGTCCAGCTCTCAGCCAACCTCACAGACAACCCAGTGACCTGCGGAGGCGCTGGTGACAGCAGAAGGAGAGAGACACCCAATCCTGTGAGGCCTTCCTTCTCACGGGCAGCCGCTGACTGTGACATGACACAATGGTACAGTCAACGAGACTGTGCGGCTCTGCCTCCCTGCTGAGGAGCCAGAACCTCAGTGGTTTATATGAACCACACAGAAGGATAAATACTTTATCTCCCCTTTAAGCCAATTCTGGGTTTCTGACTTAGATGCGATGCTCACATCCTGCCTAAGAGGCCTGCCAAAGGCTGAAACCTGCTGGGGGCATAGAAAGATACATCTGGTGGGTCTGTCCAGTTGTGGTTTCGCCTGCCAGTGGGAGGACAAGAGATTGCTTTGCCTTGTCAGAGTGCAGCCGGCTTTACATCCTGGACCAGGAGGCCAGCTTCACATCTGGGCTTGTGAGTTCCGGCCTCATGGGCAGCCTGTTTCTCCTTGATTCCCAGGTGCTTCTGGGAAATGGATTCTCCTCTGTCCTCACAGCTCAGGGCCACAGGGTCTTAGAGGGTGGATTTGGGGAGGAGTGAGAGGTGGAGGGACGGTGGCCGGGTAGGGATGGAATGAGCAATGACAAGAGACTTGTGTCTAGAGCCTCCTCTAGCTGCAAATGACAGGGGTCCAGTCAGACATCCTGAGGAACCTTGCTGTGGCCTCTGAAGGATGGCTGGTACTTGCTTTGGCACGTGTGGATCAAAGGTAGGAACTATTACTCTCCACTCTGCCTCACTCTATCGAGTGTGTTTGCTATCAACACTAGGCAGCCGGTGGGAGACTCAGCCATGGGGAGGGAGGCCGCCACTTCCTATCAGCTGACTGGCGAGGACAGAAACCCAGGCCTCTCTCTCTCTCCCAGAACCCATGTATCAAGGCCCGGGGTGATGTGTACAGGGCAGATGGGGCATGGCCAGTCGCTCTTCTGGGAGACAGGAATGTCCTGATGGCCAGACCTGAGTGTCTTGTATGGCCTGGGGTCATGAAATCATGTCACTTGAATAAAGGAGAAAGAGGGCACATAAGGAGCCATGTCTTCCGGTACCCGGGACAGAGCTCCTGGGTGGCAAATAGATGTGACATTGCTGACACCTGTGGACGGTGGAGGGCACACGTGCTGGAGGTCAGATGGTGATAGAAGGCAGGAGAGTTCACAAGGGTGAGAGGTGGGGAGGGGACAATGGTGACCAAAGCATGGTGTTCTGGAACTTTCTTCAGCAGAGAGTGGGGGGGGGGGCAGAAGACAGCTCCTTATTCTTCAAGGAGGACAAGGAGAGAAGCAGTCATGGAGCTACTAATTCCTGAGAAATCTCTCCCGGCTTGGTTTTTTGTTGCTGTTGGTTTTGCTTTTTGAGATAGGGTCTCACCATGTAGCCTTGGCTGTCCTGGAACTTATGATGCACATCTGCTGGCTTCAGACTCACAGAGAACCTCCTGCCTCTGTCTCCCGAGTGCTGGGATCCAGGGCCTGCACCACCACACCCAACCTTTTTTTTAGTTTTTGAGGCAGCATCTCACTATGTAGCTCAAGTTGGCCTGGAACTGCCCATTCTTCTGTCTCATCTTGTCACATACACACTCATGGACACACTCACACGGACACACCCTCACACACTAACACACACTCACAGACAGACACACCCACAAATAGATACTCAAAGACATGCACACTCAGACTCGTGCACAAGAACAAACACGTGTGTGCGTGCACGCACACGTGTGCGTGTGCATGCACATACACACACACACACACAGATACACGGTCACACCCACAGGTGTGCTGCAGAGGCCCAGAAAGTAACCTGGCTGAGATACAATTCCAGGGCTGTCCCTCTCTGGGACACTTTCCTGTGCCCAGTAGTGCCTGGGAGCCAGCATGTGACCTCCATTCCTGTGACTGGGACCACAGCTCTGACCAAAGGTGGATCCTACACCCCGGAGAGGAGCCGTTCGATACCCATGCTTTGCCCAGACAGTGTTCTGCTCCTGGGTTAGTCTTCCTGTCACTCAGGTGTCTCTCTTATTGTATGTGTAAGTATAAGCCCTGGGAGAAGGGCATTCAGGGGATCCATTATTTACGAGTTATCCCAAAGGTGAATACCCTGGTTCTGAGCACACGGGAGCTGTTCAACACTCTGTGGAATAGTTCATGGAAGGATGCTACCAGTGCCACCTGCACACAGGGACCTGAGGGTCCCTCAGTTTCCAGGGAACGGCAGCTAGGTGGCACATGTTTTTGGCCTGGGACCCTGGAAGTTCTCTGTGCCCATCACCAGGCTTATTCTGAGTTTCCTTTCTTTGTCCTTATAGTTTATAGTTGGCTGCTGGTAAGACATGGGGGTGGGGTAGAGGAGACAGATGGCTGTTTAAGAAATCCTGCTTCAAGACCAGCCTGGGTTCTGCTCTTTGTCCCACCTTCTTTTTTATGAGGGTGGGGAGAGAGAGAGTGAGTGAGTGAGAGAGAGAGAGAGAGAGAGAGAGAGAGAGAGAGAGAGAGAGAGAGAGACTGACTCACTTTGAAACTGTGGTTGGCCTGAAACTCAATGTGATCCTCTTGCCTCAGCTTCCCCAATGCTGGGGTTTAGGAGTGCTCTACCACACTGGCCTTCTGCTCTGACTTCTCCCTTCACTTCCTCAGAGAGGACTGGAGTTGGGCAGCTCATGGAATGAGGACAGAGAGAATCTTCTGGGGTGGCAGGTGACAGGTTGGGAACTTCCCTTGGGTCCTATCTGACTTTTGAGGTCAGCCTCAGTCACCTGGCCCCTATCCCTCAGCTCCAGTCCTCCTTCGTCCCTCCTGAGCCTGGCTGGGGGCTTCTTGTGTGGGAGTCATCCCAGTGAGTCCTCACCCTAGGTCTCTTTGTCTGCGTGATGAGGATGAGGACCCACGAGTGTCAGGAAGCCACTTACAGGGGCTGTAGCGGATGGTAGATCTGCCAAGAGTGGGGTTTGGGGCTGCAGATGCCGTTACCTCAGGGATGGTCCTGTCCCATAAATTCTCTACAAAAGCTATGCAAAATTGTCGTCTTGTTGTCCTTGATGTGGACAAACTGTGTGTCCCCCCATATCCAACCTTGACCTCTGTCCCCCTTGACCTCTGCCATCTGAATGTGGCCTTCCTTACCAGGCAGTTCCTGCGGGTGGGATCCAGTTTAGATGACATCACTGCAGGCAGGGTGAGACATTGGACATGCAGGGAAATGAATACCAGAGGTGGAAGTTGGGAATTTACTGCTGCCACAGCCAATAGGCTGTTGAGAGCTGGGAGACAGACTTGGGCCCCTTTCTCCTTTGGAACCCCAAGGAGGAGCCAGCCTCGCCTCAGCCTTGGCTTTAGGCTTAGTTTCCCAGACTAGAAGAGAATGGATGCCTGTTGCTTGAAGTTACCACGCTGGTGGTCCTGCTCCCAGCAGCCCCGGGAAAGGCATGAAGCTGCCATCTTAGAGATGGAGAAAGTGAAGCTCAGAGAGGGTAAGTACTTAGCCCAAGACACACAGCAGACTGGTTACTGAAGTCAGGGCTGACTCCAGGACTGCTTGGCAACCTAGCTCCTTCCCCTGGCCAGGGGTTGGTGGGATTGGCCATCTTGTCTGGTGGGACAAGTAGGAGAAAGAACAGACCAACACTCACGTCTGAGGTCCCCAGACTCTGAGGGGCAAGCTCGGCTTCTTACAGTGTCCCCATGAAGGAGAGAGTACATTTGTTGCCTAGAGCTTTGAATGAGGCTGGCCCATTTCCAGAAGTTTCAGTCTTGACCTCAGAATTTGAAAATCTCACCTCCTCCACCTTAGTTCCTCTGTCTGAAAAATGGGTCTAGGCTCCCAGGGCCTAGGGTGTAGGGGAGAGCATCTTGGGGGCATTGTAGGGACAAAGGACCCTTGTTCCTGCAGCTTTCCCACCCACACAGGCTGCAGGATGACGCAGGGGAGGTGATCTGGGGACAGATTCCACCATAGCTAAGGGGAGGGGAGGGAGGCAAGGGAGGGGCTTCACCCTAGCCTCATTCCCTCGGGAAACAGGAAGTCCCTGCTGCCCAGGCGCTGCCCTGACTCCAGGAAGCCAGATGACCCCTTCCTCTCCCATCTCCCTCCCAGCTCAGGAAGGAATCCACTGTACTGTCAACAGTCCTGCCTAGCTTCTGAATACAACGCTAAGAGGGTAGAGGGTGCCAAGGCAATACCTGGACCCAGTTATTCTACCGGGTGGCTGCTGAGGATGAGAGGGGAAGGCACCTGTCTCAGCTCAGGCCACACAGCACACAGGGGCAGGCGTGTGTGGGGCTTGGGAGTTAGGAGCTCTCATGCTTAACAGGAACAACATCATGGGAGGACATGTCACCCTTACATCCTACAAGACAGGCTTGCTTTATAGATAAGGCTTGCTTTATAGATAAGGAAACTGAGGCCCAGACTGTCTGAATACCTCCTGAAGTCACACAGCGAGAGGGTAGGTGAGTCAGGCCCTACACCTGCCCAATCTGTCCATTCCGAGATGAAAGCCTGGAGTTCTAGGCTGGGAAAGAACGCATCTCAGATCACACAGAAGGCCAGCAGCAGGCTTGCACTGCTCCAGCCCCTGAGATGGACAGCTGGCTGCATGGAACTTTCCTCTGCAACTTGACCGACAGAAGCCAGGCTGCTTGGCAGTATGCTCCTGCCCTCCCCAGTACAGCAGGGTGCCACAAGACCCTCACTGTGCCTGGCTTCCAGAAGAGTCTTCAGGGGAAAATCCAACACGGGCCTGTAGCTCTTGCTTCTTGCTCATAATGCAGACAGCATTCTGGGACTGTGGCTGCCATTCTAAGATGAAGGTGCATGTGAGAGGTGATTGAAGTATGACAGGGAAGGACACAGTGGCGTGGTTTATACCTCCCCAGCCTGGCCTGTCTGGTTTGGTTTTTTTTTTTTTTGTTTGTTTGTTTGTTTTGTTTTTTGTGGGGGGAGTGTTTTTTGATGCTGCTGTGGCCTCCTCTTTCTCCTCCTCCTTTTTCTCTCCTTCTTCTCTCTCTGTCCCCTCCCCATTCTTTTTCTTTTCTTCTTTTGAGACAGGCTCTCATGTGTCCCAGGCTGACCCTGAAATCACCATGTAGCCCAAGCAGGCCTTTAACTCCTGTCTCAGCCCACTAAGTGCTAAGATGGTAGCCATGAGCCGCCACAGGAGGCAAACTGGCATCTGAGGCCGCGGACACTGAGGCCCAGAGGTAGGGAACTAATCAAAACTGATCACAGGAGTCGGGTAAGAGCCTGTGTAGGGAAAGGGCCACAGGGGAGGGTGGCAGCTGATCCCTGTGTGGGCAGAGTATTCCATAGGTGCAAGTGGATGAGATTCACGGGATGGTGATGGAGCACCCAAAAGCCACCAAGAGCATGGGGTGAGGGTTCTGTCACTCTGTTCTGGGCCCTGAACTGTGTAACAGCATGAGATAGTGAAAGAGCAGACAAGACCCAAGTCCTGTCTGGCAGACAAGTGCTGAGACCCAAGGTGCTCCCCCAGAAAGCCAAGGTGCTCCCCAAAAGCCAAGGTGCTCCTCAGAAAGCCAAGGTGCTCCTCAGAAAGCCAAGGTACTCCCCATAAAGCCAAGGTGCTCCCAAGAAAGCCAAGGTGCTCCTCAGAAAGCCAAGGTACTCCCCATAAAGCCAAGGTGCTCCCAAGAAAGCCAAGGTGCTCCTCAGAAAGCCAAGGTACTCCTCAGAAAGCCAAGGTGCTCCCAAGAAAGCCAAGGTGCTCCTCAGAAAGCCAAGGTGCTCCCAAGAAAGCCAAGGTACTCCTCAGAAAGCCAAGGTACTCCCCATAAAGCCAAGATGCTCCCAAGAAAGCCAAGGTGCTCCTCAGAAAGCCAAGGTGCTCCCCATAAAGCCAAGGTGCTCCTCAGAAAACCAAGGAGCTCCACAGAAAGCCAAGGTGCTCAGAAATCTCAGGTGCTATGGGCTGGAGAGATGGCTCAGCCACTAAAGGCTAGGCTCACAACCAAAAATATAAGAAATCTCAGGTGCTCCACAGAAAGTCCAGTGCCTGCTTACAAGCTAAGTAAGAAACATTGTAGGCAGAGTCTTCTACTGAGCAGATGGCTCTTGCCTTCTCTGGGCCTTGGTGGTAGTGAGAGAAAGGCAGTGTGCTCTCATAGGAAGACCCTGGCATGTCAGTGACAGGATCTACTTTTCTGGGTTTCTAAGCTGCTTTTATGTACCTCTTCTTTCAGCCAGAGGACTGGGGTCTTGGGGAGGACCAGGATTGAGGACAAATGGGAAGGTTTGATGTTTTGCTTCTGAGTGAACGGGCTGCTGCTGTTAGCTGACTCACAATGGCCTGGAGAGCAGGCTGTGCTGGGAGAGGTGGGGGTTCCTAAGTGTAGACACGCTCTTTACCCACCACGAGCTACGTCACAGGACTGTGCACAGAATGGAGAGAACAGGGACAGGACACAGAGGCTACCACCCCAGGAGAGAGAGGGTCAGGGAAGGCATTCAAGGTCCTGGGGTCCAGGATGGGGAGGGCTCTGGGACAGCTTCTGCTCCTATGGAAGAAGAGAAGGCAGACCTTGCTGGCCCCTGGAGTGCACAGCTGGCTCAGTCCAGACCTATTAGGTCACTTTCTGACCTATGGGACTCCCCAGAAACCAGCACAGGACTTGTGGGAACCAACTGTGGCACCAGCCTTGAGAGGCAGGGGGAGGAGCCTCAAGTAGAACCAGTGTTGGCTGCTGCCTGGGGGAAAGGCAAGGGTGACCCAGCCTGCCTGTCCATCCTGCTGGTTCCTTCTGGAAGCGGCACCAACCTCTGTCCCCTGCTGTCCCTGAGTGGGTTTATAGCCACTGTGCTTGCTGGAGACACAAAGGCAACGAAGAGCAGAGCTTCTGGTTCCAATTAAGACTCTGGAAGAGAGCTGGGCAGTGGTGGCGCACACCTTTAACCCCAGCACTCAGAAGGAAGAGGCTACTGATCTGTGAGTTCGAGGCCAGCCTGGTCTATAAGAGCTAGTTCCAGGACAGCCAGGGCTACACAGAGAAACCCTGTCTTGGGGAAAAAAAGACTCTGGAAGAGGAAAGAGGTCAACTGTCCCACAATTACCTTCATTTATCAAACTCTGAGTGAAGAATGATTATGAAGAATCTCAGGAGAGCTGCCTGGAATTGGGCTGGTCCCACTCTGAGGTGACAGCTGACCCCTGCAGGAGTGATGGGTCCCTCTGCCCACAGACAACAGGGAGAGGCCTCTCCTGCTCTGGCTGGCTTACTGGTCACCTCATGGGCATCAGGTTCTTCTCCAGAAAAGGGGTCATTTCTCAGGAGAGGGAAAAGTCAACTGATACTTGGTACCTGCCTGCTGCTTCCAGGACTTTCCACCTGTGGGGTCGAGTCCCCTGCACAGTCACCAGTGAGGCTTTATGCAATCCCCTTGCCCCCCCACACACACAACAGAGGTTGACAGACATCACTTGCTGGGAAGACCCACCTTCAGGGACATGTCCCTGTCCTGGATGATTTGCAAAGGAGGACACCATTCTTGACTGATGCTGGTGTTCTCTCTCCAGTGTCAGGCACGTGTTAACACATACACATGCTCAAGCATGTGATGCACAGCCATACACACAGCCAGGCAGATAGAGTGAGGGAGGGCGTGGCAGCCCTGTATAGCCACGTATTTGCCCGTGAACCTGTAACACCCCTGAGGCTGCCTTCACATATAAGTATCTCCATGCTCACGGTGCTGTGAACCCTGTCCTGTAGGTGAGAAGGCTGTTTCAGGGTCAGGGCCGAGCGGTGGAGAAATAGTTCTGAGTCCCTGTGTGTTTGTCATACCTGAGCCTCTCTGGCAGGGCGAAACCAGCCCCAAAGGGTCATGTGGGCACAGGTTCTTACAGCAGGTGACAAATGATGAAATAAAGGCTGTCCTGGTAGGCAATCCTAGGTCTCATGGGGCAGGCAGCCGTATGAAGGAGGCTGGGAAGAAAACCTTGGGAAGGATCTTGTCTCTGCCAAGTCTGCCCTGGATAGAGCACTCCTCAGAAGAGGACAGTGATCCAACTGGTGTTCGTGTACATCCAGGCATTCTTCCCCAACCTGCCAGCCCTACGTTCTCTACACATATTCACCCATCCATCCACCCATCTTGTCTCAACTCCCATGAAAAGTTTCCTGCTCACCTACTAATTCATTCTGCTTTTCCTTCCCTCATTCCTGTCCTCACTCCATGTCTTCCTCCCTTCATCCATCCATCCATCCATCCATCCATCCATCCATCCATCCAGTCATTTCCCTATCTATCTCCACTCCCATGAATATCTTTCTACCCACTTATGGATTCCTAAGTTCGTTTGTTCATTCATTCATTCATTCATTCATCTAACCACATTTGTATTCATCTATCTATCCCCACACCCCACATACATACATGCATGCATACATACATACTTAACATATATCTGTCCATCCATACCTCCATCTATGAACCCACCCAGGCACATTGGTTAACCTGATTGTTCAAAAACAATGCTGGAGGCCCAGGCTCTTTCTGTGTATTGTCTCTGTGGCACTAACAATGTCAGGATTTTGTCCTTTTGTTATTTCTCTCATGGTTATCAGATAGCCACCTGCACATCTCTATATATGTTATCTTACCCATGTCAGAGACCAGAAGCGAGAATGTTCCCTAGTTCCTTTAATGGTGAGGCTGCTCTTGCAGAGCCCCAGTGGGCTTACTCCTCTGTCTCTTGAGTCAGAGTTGCATCACATGGTTGTTTCTAAGCAAGTCTGTCTGGCTGGGGAAAATATATCATGGTAGCCTGGAGAAAACATGTTGTGCTGCCTGGGGAAGGGCTGGTCTCCTCTGAGTGCTAGACACTGAATAAAAGTGGGGTTCGTTTAGCAAGGAAAAAGGCAGGGGAAGAGGGAGGCGGCTGTTGAGTAGACAAATGCGCAACCACTCTATCCATCTTTCTATTCCCCGCCATCCACATGGTGATTCATCCATCCATAGGCCTCTCATTTATCCATGCATGCACTGACTCATCTATCAAACGTTTATTGATGCCCACTGTGAGCCAGGACCTCCGCTGTCTGTCTGCTGAAAACTCAGAAGAAAAAGATCTCGTTAGGGAGAAATATGGAATTTCCCATAATACCCCTGATAACAGCTTTATTTAGTCACAGTAAGAATAATATCGGTGGTGCGTGCTGTGCGGTGCAGTCTGCAGAGATCTCTCAGGCCACTCCTTCATTCTGTGCACGTTTGTGGAACATCTATCTGCTGCATGCCAGGCACAGGCTTTGAGGTTTGCACAGTGCTTTTTCCTACATTTGTCAGTGAGAGACCTCCGAAGTCAGAGACCTGATGGCTTCCAGAGGCAGAAGAGCAGTGTCCCTGGGGCCTTCCTCAGAGCTGCAACGTCCCCTGGGCCAGGCTATCAGGAGCCTCCTCCAGGGATGATGGAGTATTTTTTTCAAAACCTTTCTAGAATGGCAGGTGAATCTCTAAAAAGCATGTGTTGGGGTGGTGTTTGGAGTGGGGGCAGGGTGCCCTGTCCAGTCACAGTTGGCTTTTGAGTCAGCTCTGATGGAATTGTCACTTGACTCAGTACAAGGCATCATCTCCACTGACCAGGTATTTACTCTGCTAACCTAAGCAGTGAACACAGCCAAGTCTCCAGCGACTGAGATGTTGCTGTTAGTTTGTCCTGGATACATCTGCCCCATCTTAGTCAGGGCCAGAAGTCTGTCTGGTCCCCATGAGTCTCTCTGGACCTACATGTTCACCTTTATATCTCACCCAAACTTCCATCACCCCCGTCTATCTTCCTTTTCTCTGCTCAGAGGGTGCTGTGTCTGAGATGGCAACCTTCCTTCATGAGCTGGCTGCAGAGAGGGCCTTGCTTCCCAGGTGCCACTCCAGGCTCCAGATGGAGGGAGCACTGAGATGGATGCTTGTTCTGGGGACCTTTGGGGTGTGGTCAGGACACAGACTCTCAAAGCATCCTTCTGCTTGAAGTGGGGTTACTTCTGTAAGGGAAGGCATGTCATAGGCCAGCTGACAAGTGACCAGACCAGAACATGGCCTCCAGTGTTCCACACATAGAGCCTGGGAGTCCTTTGGAGTGCTGGCCTGTGATTTCTCCAGCCTAGCATGGCAAAGATCCAGTGCCTTCGGAGTCCCCATAGTCAGGGGTCAAAGTCCTTTGCACTCAGGGAGCTGGCTCCACTCAGGGACTGCTGGAGTCTGTCCTCTGCCAATTCTGCTTCCTCGGTGATTTGCAGAGGGTCAGTGGGAATAGAGTAGCCCATCATAGAAATGCACCAGTCATGGTCCCCAGCATTCAGCACTCACACCAGCCAGGTTCCCACCAGTCAGGGTCCCCAGCAGTCAGCACTCACACCAGCCAGGTTCCCACCAGTCAGGGTCCCCAGCAGTCAGCACTCACACCAGCCAGGTTCCCACCAGTCAGGGTCCCCAGCAGTCAGCACTCACACCAGCCAGGTTCCCACCAGTCAGGGTCCCCAGCAGTCTTTTTGACAAAGGGCTTCATGAGGAAGCCTGGGAACATCTTCAACTCATACTTCTGCCTCCACATCTGGAGGGCAGGGGATTACAGCTGTGTGCCACTGTCTCAGGGTCTCTATTGCTGTGAAGAGACACCATGACCATGGCAACTCTTGTAAAGGAAAACATTTAACTGGGGCTAGCTTACAGTTCAGAGGTTTAGTCCATTGCCATCATGGTCGGAAGCATGGTGGCATGCAGGCAGACACGGTGCTGGAGAGGTAACAGAGTTCTACAAGCAGATGGGCAGGCAGCAGGAAGAGAGTGAGACACTGGGCCTGGCTTCAGCCTCTGAGCCTTTGAGAAGTCCATACCCCAGTGACACACTTCCTCCAACAAAACCACCTACTCCAACAAGACCATGCCTCTTAATAGTGCCACTTCCTATGAGCCTATGTGGGCCTTTGAAAGACAATGGCCCCCAGAGGGAGTGGCACTAGGAGGTGTGGCTTTGTTGGAGTGGGTGTGGCCTTGCTGGAGGAAGTGTGTCACTGTGAGGCGGGCTTTGAGGTCTCCTATGCTCAAGATACTGCCCAGTGTGTTAGCCTACTTCCTGTTGCCTACATTTCAACATGTAGCAGCTCCTTCTCCAGCACCATGTCTGCCTGTATATCGCCACGCTCCCTGCCATGATGATGATGAACTGAACCTCTGAAACTGTAAGCTACCACATCAATTAAATGTTTTCCTTTATAAGAGTTGCTGTGGTCATGTGTCTCTACACAGCAATAAAAACGCTACTAAGCCAGTCTATGGGGGTCATTTTTATTCAAGCCACCATAGCCACCATGCCCTGCTTGGATTAGGTATTCTGGTACTATAAGCACAGTGACTTGGTCAGTGACTTCAGAATAAGGATACCCCTGCCTTCCTCCTCTCAGAAAATTCCGTGTATTTCTTAGAGATTTCCTAGATAACTCTATACATGTAGAGATCTAAGAAAACCAAGTAGAAATCAAAATATTTTTTCAAGTCTAATTCACATTTCACAGGATGTATTTTAAGGCTTAAGCTGTGATTTTTATTTGTGAAGACTACTGAGCCACTAAGGAGGGAAAAAATCCATATAATTGATACAATGATAATCTGAGCTGACATTTTGATGAAATTGTATCATTTTTAATTCTTCATGGTTTTGTGTTTAAAAAAATATCTGCACTGGGTGGTCATGGCGCAAGGCAGGTGGGTCTCCGTGAGTTCAAGGCCAGCCTGGTCTATAGAGCCAGTTCCAGGACAGGCTCCAAAGCTACACAGAGAAACCCTGTCTCAATAAAACATAAACAAACAAACAAAACAAAAATCTGGATATAAATTTAGGTTTGGCACCTGCATTTGAAACAAACAAATAAGGAATACAAGTGTTCTGCTGAGACAGCAGGAGGCAGGGCCCTGTGAGGAGTTCCCCATCCCTGCCCACTACACCCAGAGGGATTAGCAGACATCGTCACATAGGAACTGAACCTGTTCTGAGGAGTCATTGCTCGGCAGCACACTGGAGCGCCTGTGGGCTTTTTGGCTCATCCAACTCCAATCAATTAACACGCAAGTATCTCAAAAACAGAGTGAAACATTTATATAGAAATGTTAGCGATCGTGTTTCTTTTGTTTTTATTTTTTGAGTCAAGATCTGGGACTCAGTATGTAGGCCAGGCTGGCCTTAGAGTCACAGAGAGAAAAGTTCATCCACCAAGGACTTCTGGACCCAAGTAAAACATTTTACAGTGAAGCAAAACAATTACTTTCTATTGGTTTTTTGTTCAAACCATCTAACTTGAACTGGGACTCTGTTGGTTGAATGCTTGCCTAACATAGGCAAAGCTCTGGGTTTGATCCTGGCACTGTGCAAACCAGGCTTTGTGATTGTGTTGTTGGCACTCGGAGGAAGAAACAGAAAATCAAGGTCATTCTTGGCTAGAAATTGAGTTTTAAGCCAATTTGTGCTGCATGATACCCAATTTCAAATAGATAAATAATAGAATCACTTAGCAAGACCTTTTGGCACAGGTCTGTAAGCTCAGACACCAAGGAGTCTGAGGCTGGTGGATAGTGAGTTCAAGGCTTGCCTGGGCTACACAGTGAATTCAAGTCTAGGCAACATAATGAGATATCTCAAAATGCAAAGTGGAGAGGGAACTAGGGATGATAGCTCAGTGGAAGAGCACCTGCCAAGGCCCTGGATCAATCCCCAGTGCTAACATAGAAAAGTCACAGTGAGTGTTCAGGTGTCTGTGTGGACGCTCCCAGGGGAGCCTGAGGACAGAGCTTTCCTTTTGGGGTATCATGAACACCTGCCACAGTGTAAATACCTGCCAGATGTACCAATGGCTTAAAGATGCCGAGGGATCCACCCAGAGTGCCCCCAGGCATTGGATAAGAAACAAGTACCAAGTGGGGGAAACAACTCAGCAGTAAGCCCTCATTGCCATAGAAGAGCTGCAGAGACTTGTCCATAGCACAGGTTCCACCCTGTACTCGACTGTGCAGTGTGGGCCATCCCAGCTGTGAGTACACAACACTCACCCCTCGTGGTGCTTATTTCATAGTTAGACTGATTTTTTTCTCACCCCTCCCCCACCTCTGTAAGCCATTCTGGTGAGAGAAGTCAGCTAGCAAGGGACAAATACAAAGACCTATATTTCAATCCATATTTAATTTCTTAGCATTATGGATCTCAGAATACGCCCCCACACACCATGCTGCCTTGGCTTTCCCCTTCTACCTTATGGATCTTGATATTTTATTTATGGACCTAGTAATTTTTATATAAAGCAAGATTGCATTTACTTTTTCATTGATTGGTATTCAATTAAGTCATAAACTTGACAGATTAAATCCTCGTAAACTTTTAACACCATTCAAACATTTAATTAAGCAAATTCCTTTAGATATTTCAAACTACAATTACAAATTTAATTTATCCAATTCAAATACTTCAGACTCCTGACAAGGGAGCCTTACAAAGATGATGAGCAAATTCCTCTTAAGCACCTAGGCAACTTCTGCAAATCTAATCAGATGTGAAATTAGTTAGTTGCTTGGATTTTGTTTTAAATATTACAAAGATAAGACATGACAACGCATGCCTGTCATGCCAGCACAAGAGCAGCTGAGGCAGGAGGGTCCCAAGTTTGAGGCCATTATGGACTTCCTGGAGGGAATTTGTCTCTAAAGAAATGATAAAAGCCATGCAGAAAAAAAAAATAACAGAAGCCAGGCGGTGGTGGCGCATGCCTTTAACCTCAGCACTCAGGAGGCAGAGGCAGGCTCTGTGAGTTCGAGGCCAGCCTGCTCTTCAGAGTGAGTTCCAGGACAGGCTCCAAAGCAACATAGAGACCCCCATCTCAAAAAACAAAATAAACAAACAAAAACTAAAAATAATCCCAAAACAAAACAAGGCCATACGTACTCCATACGTACTCCGACAAAGCCACACCTCCTATAGTGCCACTCCCTTCAGGGACCATTTTCTTTCAGACTGCCACACCCCCCAACCTGGTTAGTCATGTCTTGTTACAACTGAAACACAAATCATAAAAAGTATCAATTCTATGGGTTCATTTCTTCCTCCTCTGTGTTAGAGGCCGGGTCTTCTGGGTTGTTTGCATGTCATTCCTCAATGCTGGGTGGAGCCCACCACCTTGAGCATGCTAGTCAAGAGGATCCATCAGTAAGCCACACCCCAGCCCCTTCTCTGTCATTCCCACCCCAGTCAAGATGAAGGATGTCCCTGTTTTAAATGAAAGCTACTTGGTAGAGCAGTGTGTGGCTCAGAAGAGAGAGCACTCTCCTAGCACGCATAAAGTCCTGAGTTTCATGGTGCATTGGCTGCCATCTCAGCACTTGAGAAGTGTCTGCAGGAAAATCAGAACTTCAAAGTCTGGGCTGGATAGGTGGCTCAGTGGTTAAGAATGCTTGCTGCTCTTTCAAAGGACCTGAGTTCAAGTCCCAGCTCCCACAACAGAGAGTTCACAATTGCTTATAACTCCAATTTCAGGTGACTCACTGTCACTTCTGGCTTCTTTGAGCACCACACATGCAGAATAAATTCTCTCTGCCCGTCTCTGTCTCCCTCTCCCTTCTCTCTCTCACACACAAATTTTAAAAAAGAAAGAATTTCAAGGTCATCCCCAACCACAGACTGAGGTTGAGTCTAGCCTAGGCTACTCTAGATTTTATTTGGGGGGGGACAAAAAACAACAAAACAACAACAAAGCCCACAAAACCTCAGGCCTGTGACACAGAAGATAGTCATGGAACGCAACTCAGAGAATTAGCGATAGAGGCAGTGTTGGCGAGCCTCCAGGTATTTACGCCAGCTTGGCTTCGAGCCGTGAATTTCCAAGGGTCACACCATTGATACATCTAACTTCTTTCTTTTAGGACTCACTGAACTCCACATGTGTCTCTAGGCTATTTCTGGGGAGTGTCCAGTCTGTGAAATTACTGGAAACCTACACCACTGGTTTTACTCTATTCTTACAAAGCTTAACTGTGCGATTGTTTGCATCAAAACCATGAGAGCTCTGTTTGTCTTTACAACACTCCTGTTGTCTTTACAAGTTGGTCTGTCTTTTTCTAAGTCGGTAGGAGTGACTTGGATGTTCTGGATGCGAGTTCTCAGCCACGCATGTCAGTTGCTGGTGTTTTCACCCACTTCTTCAGCGGCTGTGGAGTCTGCTCTGTCTGAGAGCCTATATTCCATTGTTCTCTCCTGATAACCCCAATGGCATGGAGGACTTGATCCATCAGAAAATGATGCCTCAGTCTGACCCTCAGTCTCCATCTCCTCCCAGCTCTGAAACTGGAAGTGGGCACTGCTATTTCTCCAACCCTACCTGCATTCATTGGAACAACTTATCATCCCAAAACAGAAAATGTGTGCTGAAGTTCATGTGAGTACAAGTTGCATGGCTTCTATAAATAAACCCTCCCCTAGGCTCCTGTGAGTAACGCTAACTAAACTCATGGTTCCCTAAAAAGGGGGTTAGTTGGAAAAAGGAAGGAGATCGGGAAGAGGAAGGGGGTAACAAGGCGGGGGGAGGGAGATGAATATGTTCAAAATACATTATACACAGTGCAAGATACATTATTTCACAATGAACTACATTGTTATGTACAATTAATGTATGTTAATAAAAACAAAAAAGGATACAAAAATAATTGGAAATTTAGCAAAAATGAACACCCACATACTTACTACCCAGGCTGAGGAACAGCAGAGCCAGCATGCAAAAGTTATTTTGTAAATCCCTTAAAAATGTGTGCTTGTGCATTTCAGTTTTGCCTGTAACTGAACATATTGAGACTCTTTCTTTAAAAAAAAAAAAAAAAAAAAAAAAAAAAGCAGGACCTAAACCTGAGTCTGTGGTTAGAAGCCCCATAGACAGACCCTACCGCTCTGGACTCTGCATACTGCCACTTTCTGTTGGTCCTTGTGTTCCTAGTTCTTAGGACACTTGCCCAGGGCAAGCAAGCCTAAGTCCTTAACATGAGGCTTTTGGTTATCTATTGAAAAAACCCAAGATTTCCCCAGCTACTTTATACAAAGTGGTTCAACTCAGAGACTTGCTTTCAACTGCCAGTGGAGTGGAAAGAGCTTGATGTCACTTGGAGCTCATGAGTCTGTTCCCACCATCAGAACTGCTGAACACTGTCTTTGAATGGGGATCCAGAGAGTTGGGGTCCTATCTGATGCTACTTCTGAAAGTAGAATGGAGTTTTCACCTCCTTTTGACTACCTATCTTGCATGGATTTTCCCTGTTGGCAGAACTCATCCAGAGCCCCATTGTAAGGGTATCTGGGAAATGTTTTCTATCCCTGCCAGACCTGCGGGGTCCAGCGAAATACAGACCTTCCTTAGACACAACGCTGGGACAATGAGGCAAGCCTTTCATGGCCTTGACTGTGTGGCCTTCCTGAATCTTTGCCGGGGTGTTGGGACAATGAGGAAGGCCTGAGGTTGGGTCTGAAGGTCAAGGACATTTGCAGCTCTGACCACCAGGAACTCCAGACTAACCCCTCCCTTCAGGATTTCTCTGTGTAGCTCTGGATGACCTCAAATTCTCTCTGTAGCCCAGTCTGGCTTCAAACTCAGAGATCCACCTGCCTCTGCTTCCCGGGTGCTGGGATTAAAGGCATGTATCAACATGCCTGATGGAGACTGACTCTCTTGACATCAAAGAAGCAGCTAGATTATTCTAGATGGTACCTTGGGATAGTCTATGCACAGCTATCAAATCAAGGATTTGGTTGAGATCTTGATGGCTTTAATGTGGCATTATGACACAAATCCAGGATTCTGTCTGACGACTATATTAATACTTCAGTATGTGCTTTCTCCGAGAATGTGTGACAATTGAGTAATGAAAACACTTTGTGGAGAGCTATTCGGATGCCCAACTGCAGCTGTGCACACTGAGGTCCTAAGTAGGTCTCCTCACCTGCTTCCCTGTGTGGTGAGGCTGTGACATGATGGTTGACTGGAGGGAGGGTCACTGTGTGTGTGCAGCCCATAGAGGAGGGCCCCTACCAGGGTTTGGAAATCTGCTACAATGTATGACACTTTCTTCCTTGTGGAGAGAATGGGGGGGGGCGACCATCCTTAGACCTAGACAATGGCTACAACATTACTATAGCTGTGAGAGAGGCATGGAGACTGGGAGAGGGGGAGGGTGGAGGGGAGGGACGCAGGGTCAAAGAGCTGATCATAGGGCAGAGTTTGGTGGGAGGGTGGATGAGTTTAAGGTTTGTGGGCTGGTATCTAGGATAAAGTTCTGTGCTGAGTGCGAGTGCTGGAATTGGGTGGGGGTGGGGTGTAGAAGGAGGGAGAGAAGGAGGAGGAGGGAAGGATGATCTCTTCAATTTAGTACAATTGTTGAAGCTATTGTAGCATACACAGCATGGATGCTGTGGAGGGTCATGATGGCTCTGTTGGATTGGCAGGAAGCCCTCCCAGCTTCCTAGGTGAGGGGGGAAATGGACTTAATCACCTGACCTGGGGTGTCCCCATCCCTTATGCCTCATGAATTTGGTCCCCTGCATCTCCACTCTGGGCTGGGGGGTCTCAGCATTTCTCTATCCTTCCCAGTCCCTGCAGACATCGGTCTCCGGACTCCCTTCTTCTCACCCTTCAAAGCAACCAAAGTACATTCTACCTCAGGTTACCATACCACACCACAGCCCCTCCCTGCCACCTTGGGTGCGGTCCAGAGCTCCTTGGCATCACTTTCAAATCCTTTGGGACCTTGCTCTTGCATCTCTTTCAAATTTACCCCAACTCCTCCTTTTCGGTCTCACCACCCTAGCATCTAATTTCCTGCTACAGCGCCCTAAGTGCCTCCTGCCTCTGGTCTTAGCACGGGATGAAATCCTTCCCCTATCCTCTGTCACCCAGAAAACTTCATCTCTTCCTGTTTCCCAACAGTCTTCAGGACCTGATGGTTGAGTTAGGACATTTCAGAGTACCCACTGGCCTGTAATACAGGCTTACAGTTTTCCGCGGTTTGCTTGCTAGCTGGGGCACAGATCTGCCGGTGCAGAGCCCAGCGCCGGCCAGTGTGGTTATATGCTCCTGGTTGTAAGCAGGTGCCTGTGAAGTGACAGGGTGTGGCCTCGTGGCAGGTGCGCCTAGAACAGAAAGACAGGAGTGGTTGTTGCAGAGGGGTGGTGGGTGTAGTTAGAGGAGCTCTGGTTCTTACTGTAGCTCAGCTTTCCTCTTGAGGCCCCAGCAGAGGTCCGTGGGGGATGAATGGGGATCCCTGGGGAAAAGTGGGGAGCCTCCTCCTGGCATCTCTGCGCAAAGCCTCAACACAGGTCCAAGCTGTCATAGCAACAGCGCGCTCCGGCGGCGCAGGGGCCAGCCAATGGCAGCGCATCTCGGTGAGGTAATCCCCGAACCTGGAAGCCCATTGGTTCCGCTTTTGCCCACGCTGGGGTCCGGGGCGCGGGTGGAGCAAGCTGGGGAGCACGAGAAGCGCGCGTGATCAGAGCTAGATTCCTTACTTGCTCTTGTGCGTGGCCTTGCGCGCGCGAACATTCATTCCCTCTGCTCCTTTGCTCTGGATCTGGTTGCATCTTCTTCCTCTCTGTTTCCAATTACTTGGGTCCTTCCATGCCCCTCCAGGTGTGTCTCAGGGACTTTGTGACTCCTGATGACTGTCCTCCTATCTCCGCTCTGCAGCTCCCGGGTCTTCTCCAAACAAGGGCGCACTGAGGGTTCCTTGACTTGCAGCCAGGAGGTGACTCACCGCCTTAAACTGCAGGCTGGCCAGGCCAGTCTCTGGGGCACCTTCTTCCCTGGCCCTGGAGGCCTCAGGCCTGCTGGCTCAGGGCTGGATATCCAGTTTACCTAAGGTGTTTGTTGATTTGTGGCCCATTCCAGGGAAAAGCCGGGTGGTCTGTGCTTTGGGGAAGCGGCGGGCATGGAGATAGGAATGAGCTTCAGCAAGTATAGTAGGGGTAGTTAGACAAAAGTGTATGCCAAGGTAGCTGGACTTTGGCTCTAATCATGCATACTGTGGTCTATCCATGAACACAACATGCCCCTCTGTGCCGTATTTATGTTTGGCTCTATTCATGGGGAGTGTACAAGAGTCCCAGACTTAACTGGGAAGGTAGGAGAGACCTCAGGGGCAGAATGGCAAGAAACCCAGGATCAGTGGGGCTGGGGGACAGTCCAGAAATGTGGTACCCACTTGGGGAATTTACACTTGACCCCAACAGCCACGGGAGGGGGGGAGCTCTGCAGGGTGTCTGAGCAGGGACAGCGCCGGCTTCATGCAATCATGGAGACTGTTTTGTTCATACCCTATGCCCAGCTTGGGGCCCTGTAAGACTGTCGGGAAGGGGCAGACACTTGTTGAAGCAAAGTATGCCCTGGAGGGGTGCATAGGGGAGGAGTACATAGTAAGGAGGGTGCGCTTGTGTGGCCGAGAGGAAGGACCCTGTTGACTTACTTGCAACAGGAGAACCAGCTGTGGGAAAGGTGTTCAGGGTGACACCTACCATGCTGGCTTGAGCAGCTGAGTGTGTATGGTGGCAGATTCCAAAGGAGAGGCAGGCAGTGCAGACCCCTGGGGTCTGAAGAGCTGGGGATGTCCAGCTGGGGCCCCGTGGGAAGAACTGTGAGCTGGGCTAATCTGTATGAAGTGACCACTGAAGCTGAGAGGCTGCTTGAGGACAGGGACGCTGAAGGGCAATTGTGTCAGGGGAGGACTTCTGGGGTCCCAGGAAGACCTGGCTCGGGGTTGGGTCTCAAATGGACCCTGACACTGGCTCGCTGTGTGTCTTTGAGCGAGTTGCCCCTCTTCTCCTCAGGGATGTTGTCTGCTCTGCCAGCTGAGCTTGTCAGGGCTGAGGAGAGGGCTTTGAGGGCTCTTCTGTTTTCTGCCCCACTACCTACTAAGAAATTGCTGTTCTACTTTTTTTTTTTTTTTTTGTCAGTTTGTTTTGTTTCTTGAGACAGGGTTTCTCTGTATGGCTTTGGAGCCTGTCCTGGAACTGGCTCTATAGACCAGACTGGCCTCAAAAGCTCAGAGATCCACCTGCCTCTGCCTCCCAGGTGCTGGGATTAAAGGCATGTGTCAGCACTGCCCCGCTATATTTATACTTTTTGTTATGTTTATTCTGAGTATAGTGGGTGCATGAGTCAGAGAAGGTTAGGGTTAGGTAAAGGTGCTTGCTGCCAGGCCTGATGCCCTGATGTCAATCCCCAGAACCCACATGGTAGAGTGAGAGAATGGGTTCCCACAAGCTCTCTTCTGTATGTGCTCTATGACATGTGAGCATTTGTGTGTGACAGGGTCTGGTGTAGTGCAGGCTAGCCTTGAACTGGCTGCATAGCTAAACTATGGATGGATGGATTTCTGATCCTCTACCTTCCAGATGCTAGGATCCCAGGTCTACACCAGCATGTCCTGTTTGTGCAGTGCTGGGGACTGAACTCAGGGGTTCACGCACATTAGATGAACACTCTACCAGCTGCTGCACATCCCTGGACAGGTCCTGCTCTAGGTAGCTCCAGTGTCAACGTGACACAACCTAGAGTCAGCTGGGGGAAGTCTCACTTGAAGGACTACCTAGGTTAGATTGGCCTGTGGCCATGTCCGTTAAGAATTATCTTGATTGATGGCTGACCCAGGAGGCACAGGCTACCATGGGAGACCCCATCCCTGAGCTAAATAAGTCAGATGAGTGTGGGCCAGAGAGTGAGTCAGTAGGGAACCTTCCTCCAAGGTTCCTGCCCTGACTTCCCTCATGATGGATTGTGACCTGGAAGTGGAAACAAATAAATCTTCCCGCCCCCAAGTTGAATCTCTTGGGATACAACCTAGATCTTAGAGCCAAGGTCACCCCAAGTCAAGGCTGAGACTGAGGGCCATTGATCTGGGCCAGTGTCCTCAAAGTCAGGTACCCAGGCCTGTAAGTCCGTTCATGCCCAGGCCTCATCCAGCTGCCACACTCAAGACACTCGGGTAGGTGCTACAGTGTGTTTTAGCAGTCCCTGAGAGGAGTCAGAGCCCACCAAAGTGTGAGAAGCAGGAGCTAGAGGCCCCAGTCCTTGGTCCCAGTGTGACAGCGCAGGGGACCCTTCCTGCCTGCTAAGCACCGCACCCTGCTCTGTGTTCAGACTTCAAGGCAGCCCACTATCAGGCACATTGGCTCCATTTTCTTGCTGATAACTGGAGTCCCCAGGAACTGTCCAGGGCTGCCTGAGGTCAGGTTCCTCTAAGCTTGGCTTGAGTGAGGACAGTCTTGTCCATTTCAGGCCCTGAGCCCTGACTTCTGTGGACCTAAGAGAGTCCCAGGTGGGGAGAAGCTCCAGGAGACACAGAATGATGTCATGAGGTGGTCTCTGGGTCATGTCGTTTTATCTTCTGTCATGTTTGTTTGGTATTTGTGAGAACATGGGTAAAAGTATGTTAGAATGTCACCCTCATACCAACAACGCACACACACACACACACACACACACAGAGAGAGAGAGAGAGAGAGAGAGAGAGAGAGAGAGAGAGAGAGGTGAAGGGGAGGTAGCCTCACCGCCAGGAAGCCCCAGGGGTGTCTGTCCTCCTGCCCAATGCCTGCTCTTCCATATCTAGCTGCTTGGAGCAGGAACCTCCCCTTCTCTCAAAGACTCCATTTTGAAAGGCATGGGCTCCACCAGGCTGGCAATGCTGGCAGAATTGAGGGCTAGGGACCCAGGAGAGAGGGGAGCAATGTGTATTACAAGCCAGAACCATGCATGACTTTTTTTTTTTTTTTTTTTTTTAAAGTCAGCATCCCATGTAGCCGAGGCTGACTTCAAACCCAAGAATGGTTTTGAACCTCTGATCCTCCTGTCTCCACCTCCCTAGTATTGAGATTACAGGTGCATGACAGCACACCCAGTTTATGAGGTGCTGGGGATTGAACTTGGGGCTTTATGCATGCTAGGCAAACACACTACCAACTGAGCTACAATCACAGCCCAGCCATCTGTTTCATTCTCACGGTGTCCCAGACATCATGCTGACACCATGCCATTTTTCAGAAAAAGAAACTCTGCTTCAGAGAGGCCTGCATATCTATTTCAGATCACGTGGCTGGAAAAGGGCAGGACAAGAGAGAAAGTGGCTTGGGGGTCACCATGTGTGCAAGGTGAGCTTGGATTTGAACTCTGGTCTCTGCTCTTGGAGTCTGCATTCTCTGTGCACCCTCTTTCCAGGTTCTGCAGTGAATCAGACACACTGAGGGTGTGTGACAAGACAGACATGGGTGGCTAGGGGAGGGAAGGGATGATTCTGCCTGTAGGGTCAAGATACAAGGCATGAATGACAGCCAGGGGTACTCTAGGGAAGGGGCGGGGCAGGTCAGAGAAGAGAAGAGAAAGGCATACAGGCGTGAAATGGGGTGCCACATTCTGGTGCTTTATGGCTGGCCCACTGAGCAGGAAGATGACCTCCATTTCTCCCTGCCCCCACTCAGCCTGGCTCAGAATGCTTTACTGTCCTCACCCCCCTCCATCCCCCTCCAACCCCACCTCCTGTAGGCTCCTGAGATATAGACAAGAAAGGAGCTTGTCTTTTCTGGCTCTGCTGGAGTCCTGCCTTGGAGGTTTGGTTACCATGGTGACAGGCTCCATGGAAACCCTCAGCTGGCCTTTTCCAGGATGGGCCTGGACCCAAGCCCACCTGCTGATGCTTTGCCTCTGTGGCCTTGGCATCTGGGGAGATGTGTGGGTGGTCATTCTGGTAGTTTACTTGCATCTACACGTTTACCTTGGCAGGAACATAGAATCCTAAGAGTCAAAAGGAGTCCTAAGGTGGCGATCCTGGCATGAAGGGTGGCCTCCTGATTTCACATCAAACGTAGGCACAGAAACCAACATTCTCATGTGGAGATAAACTAGGGGCATGTCTGTCTGTGGCTACCGGTTGGTGACCTGCCATGCTGTCTCATATCTGGTCCGAGTCTATTTCTCCCCATGCTGTTTCTCTCTGAGTTCTACTCCGGCCAGCCTGTCATCTGCCCCACACCTCTGTACTCACTGTTTCTAGGCAGCTAAGGGACTGCTCTAGTACTGAAGTGGGGGCCCTGTGCCTGTCACTCCTTTTATCTGAGTCACAATCTTCTCCCCCCGCACCCCGCACCCCCGCCCTCTCCCGGTCTTTCTCTAAGACAGGGTCTAATCATGTAGCTCAGGCTGGCTTCAAACCCAAGATCCTCCTGAGTGCTGCGATTACAGGTGTGTGCCACCAGGCTAGGTCCCGTGTCTCTGAAATGTCCCCTGTAAGGCTGCTGCTTATCCGGTGAACATGGGCTAGGTGATCATTGCATTTATTGGTGGGTGTCGGTGTACCTGGTGTATTTTCTTTGTGCTAAAAGCTGCCCTTAGACTAGCTCATGTCCATAATGCTACAGTTACACAGAATTCTCATGCATGCTAGGCATGCACTCTGTCACTAAGCTACACATGTATACACTTGCCACAGCCCACATATAGAGGTCAGAGGACAACTTGCAGGAGTTGATTCTCTCCTGGGGACCCTGGGATCAAACCACAGGCTTGGCTGCAGGTGTTGTCACCTACTGAACCTTCTAGAGCCTGAGACAGTTTTTGTCCCATTTGTCTTTGAATGCACTGGGGTGAGGAAGGTGGAGGTCCTGTCACAAAGCCACCAGGGCAGCAAAAAAAAAAAAAAAAAAAAAAAAAAAACACTGCTGTCTGTTAGCTAGGAGTCACTCTTAGACACCTCATTTCGTGGTCTGTTAGCTTTTATTGAGCACCAACTACACCGTGGCCTCCTGGCTTTTGCCCTTCTGGAGCCCCCCTTGGGGGAGGAGCAGAGCTGCTGCAGTGTGTTGAGACAGAGGACGATAGATGGAGGCAATGCTTGTTTGAGCTTCTTTCCATTTTGGGCTGATGTATACTAATTGTGTTCATGGGTTGCAGAGTGAGGTTTTGATGTATGTGCACATTGCATGATGAACAATTGGGGTAATTAGCATATCCATCACCTCACGTATTTATTGTTTTGTTGTGGGGAAACTCAAATCCCCCATCGAGTTGAGACTGCACCGTTACTGAGAAGCAGGTTCCTAAAGAGGGTGCTGATGATGTCTCTGAGGAATTGACACATGAGGGTGACACCTGAAGACTAAGGAGATCAGCCATGAAGGTCAAGATGTGACCTTGATGGAAGTGGGGCTTGGTGTGTTCTTAGGGTAGGGAGGGACCAAGGAGCTTGGAGGACTGAGTGATGGGGGAGAAAGTTGGAGACAAGAGGAGGGAGGCCCAATTTCATAAGTGTTGAGCACAGATGCTCTGTGTGCAATAGAAGCCAATGGAAGGTTCCTATGAGAGAAAGGGACCTGGTTTATACATGAATCAGCCCCTCCCACCCTGAGCTTCTGTATGGAAACAGGTAGGAGAGAGCAGGCCAGGAGGCCAGGAGACTATCCCAGTGGTCATGTTAGGGATGCTGGTGCCTTGGGCTGGGGAGGAGATGGAGCGGCTGAGTGGGATGCCCTTTGCATTTAGGACAGACAGAACTTGCTGATGGGAAATTAAATGGATCAGGATCAGGAGAAGCAGAAAAGAATCACGAATCCCCTCCCCCTGTGCCTCCAGCACCTGTAGGAAGGGTGGTAGACAGGAAGAGGTAGGGAGTGCTGGGACTGCTCATGGGGCAGCTGGCTTCTAAAGGGAGGCAGCTCAGAGCTTGGAGGAGGGCATCTGAGTGAGGTACTGAGGGTCCAAGTTCTGGAATGAGATCTAGGCTGCAGACACAAACTTAGGAGCGGTACTGTAGACAGTCCTTTTAAGTCATGGGCTTGAGAGAAAAGACCGTATAGACAAGAGTGTGGAGGGGACAGTAAAGAGAGAGAAATAAAAGGAGAGAGGCCAACGAGAGGAACAGAGAGATAGAAGGGAAAGGCGAGAGGAGAGGGCAGGGGAAGGGGGGCAGACAGACATTGCTCCGCACATGCATTTGTCCATGAGACCTGGTGTGCACCCTATGCCCAGCACCAAGGGGCAGATAGAGGGCCTCACAGGTGTGGTGGGTCCCTGATTTGCTCTGAGTCTAGATGCTCAGCCTGGGGTTGTCCACTGTGGGCCTGAACCTTCTGTGTGGTGCTGGGCTGCGGGGAGAGCAGGTTGCAACAACAGGGCAGGGGGCAGTGAAATGGAGAAGCACCCTGGGGGATCTGAAGGGTGTGGATGACAAAGGGGATAGCAAAAGTGGAGCCAGACAGATGTTTGGTTATGTTAGGTACGGGGTCAGGGAGGTAGAGGCAGCAGGAGTGACCCCTGGAGACCTTCAGATACCCATGGTTGCTGGAGCAGAGGAGGCAGAGGTCACTCAGCTCCCGGCAGCTCCTTTCCCACCTTCATCCTGATGGTGTTGCCAGTTTCCTGGATCTCCATGTTTTGGTGTCTACCTGACCTATTTGCACACAAAACCTGAGGAGGACAGCACGTGCTGACACATACGGGTGCATCAGAGAGCATATGTCAGGTTGTAGAATCTCACTGGAACAGCTTGGAGTCTTAAAATTCCTGAACTTGGAGGCAGCTATGGTTTGTGAGCCTGGCACAAAGGATGCCCAGAGGCTGCCAGACTAGGGTCCCACCCAGAAGAGGGCGGTGATGACCTGTGGTGGTGCTCTGCCAGCTCCACAGTTCTGCTCAGATGTGAGTGATGGCCACAGCTGCCTGACTGTGAAACCCAGTGGAAGGATTACCCCAGAGGGAAACAGAGATGGTGAGGGCTAGGGAGAGGGATAGAATGAACATAGGCTATAGTGTGGGAACAGGAGAGATGGCTCACATGCACATGGCAGCTCGCACCATCTGTAACTCCAGTTCCAGGGCCTCTGATGCCCTCTTCTGGTCTCTGTGGACACCAGGCACACAAGTGGTGTATAGACATTTGTGTAGGCAAAACGCCCATGCAAGTGAAAAAGAAAATTCTATATGTGCATGTAGGGACACAATAGAGACATCAGAGACAAAAAGTAGTGGACAGAACCAGAAAGTGACAGGAGACTGTGCGTGTGTAATAAAGGGTGGAGGTTGTAGAAGTAAAGAAGGAGAGAGAGAGAGAGTTGTGTCTTAGCTGTGTGTGACTTTGATTTTTACACACCACTGTTCATATTCGTTTCTGGGTTTTCTTTTTGAATACTTCTTAATGATATTCTAAAAGAAATAAGGGCTAGTGAATGGCTCACCTGCCATGACCTGAGCTAAATCCATAGGACCCATTTGGTGGAAGGAATAGACTCCCAGAAGTCTTCTGATCTCCATATACTGTGTTGTGGTACATGTGCATACATACACACACATACACACACACACTGATGCACATACATGAATATATGCACATACATTCATGCACACACATACACACTCATTCATATATATGCTTACATACATACACACTTATGCACACATGTGCATACATACACATGCACTCATGCATACATATACATAAATTCATGTACACAAAGCATACACACACTCAATAAATAAACTTGTAATAAAAATATAAAACATGGTTTCTAGATGTAAGTTGGGTCCTTAAACTTTCTGCAGTTTGGAAATATCTGAGGAAAGCTTAACGATTTGCATGCAAATTGACCTGGAAATTTAACTTCATAGAATTTATTCAAAGGAGATAATCATGGACACACTGATGACTTAATTGCAAAGATGTTTTTGAAGTGTCAGTTGGTAATAGCAAAAAACTTCCTGAGAAACAAAAAGGAAAGGAAAAACCACTGTCTAAATGGACAAAAATGGACAAAGAAACAAAAGATGTATCCATTTTGTAGAATGGAGTTTTTCCTTATGCTTTATCCATACAGTGAATTTCCAAGTGGCCTTTAAAACAATGGAGAAGGCAAACTGCAGGAGGGTGCCCTGCAATCCAATCTTAATAGAAAAAAAAAGTTAGAATGACCTGGCATTTAAAATTCTTGTTTATTTTTATTGGGTATATGGTGTGTGTGTGTGTGTGTGTGTGATGGCACTCATGTGGAAATCAAAGGACAACTTTGTGAAGCTGTACTCTTCTTCCATCTTTAAGGGGGTTCTGGGGATTCACCTTGGGTTGTCAGGTCCTGTGGCAGGTGCTGTGCTGACCGAGCCTCATGCCCGCCCAACTATCAGGAGTTTTATCAACTGGCTGATAACTTCACTGTGCAGCGGTCAGACACTAGAAATGAGTTACAGCACTGTGCTAAATGCTCCACACTGGGCTGCTGTCGCTGCCCTCCTGTCTCTCTGAGTCCACCAGGGACACAGACATGGTGGCCATCATCCAAGTGTGATTTTGATGGTCACCGTTAGATCCCACCTCATCCATGCCAATTCACACAGATATATGCCACCTCTTCTCCGTTAACTGTCCCACCGGGGCTGAAGCCAGCTGCTATCCATTCAGAAAAACAATCTCTTGCATCTTAATAGGTACTGAAGCAGTCTGCTCCCCTGATAGTTGCAAATGGATGTCTTTTAGGGTGGGCGCTTTGGCAGTCTGTTTGTTGCAAGCAAGTAAACCTTGCTTGTAACTGGAGTATCAGAGGCTAACTCCAGGTGTGTGGAGAAGGCCCACACACCCCTGAGGTTTAGTCCCTTCTCTTCCCTTCCCCGAGGAAATAAAAATAAGACAGACAGGGATTAGAGAGATAGCTCAGGGGTTAAGAGAAATGGCTGTTCTCCCGGAGGACCCAGATTCACTGCTCTAACACCCACATGGCAGCTCATAACAACAGTCTGTACACTCCTGTCTTGAGGGAGCCTATGCCTTCTTCTGGCCACAGAGGGTACTGCACACACATACATAGGCAAAACACTCGTACACAAAAACAAATGGGGGGCAAAAGATAGACAGCAAAGATAGAAGACACAACACCTCAAGGAACTGAGAGACTTGCTAACAAAGGTACTGGGTTTGCCTTCATCTTCCTCCTCCCCCACTCTCAGTTGTACTGAGGACTGAACCCAGGATCTCACACACATCAGGCTAGTGCTCCATCAGAAGTCAAGTCCGTCTTTCTGCCGATCTGTTTTCTGTGTTCAGCCTACCCTGGAGCAAATGTGGAGAGACATAAAACCTAGGCATAAGCCGTTACTTCTTTCCTAACCTCAAATGTCATCTGTGTTTGTGCAAATAACCTGGGTCTTCGTCCATCTCACAGGAGAAGGGCTTGTTCCTACCGCATCTACTGTTTCCAGCCAGCAGAGAGCTGGAATGCTGCCCAGGGCCCACAGAGAGGGCCCCAGACTTCTCTCTGGCTTTCAGAGTAGACAAATCCACAGGCAGGATGCCCGTCCTCTGGCTCCCTACGGGCTCCCTGTGAGCGCTGTCCTCCTTCTCCAGCCCTTGGCTGTAGTTTCATGTTTCAGATTTCTGGTCCTCAGACAGGAGCCATTCCATCACATCCTCAGTCTCTGTGCTGATCTTGGGTATGCCCACTGGGGCGGTGATTAGATTTCAAGTAAGATGTTACCCTGGCAACCAAGTTACTAGCTCACTCAATTAACCCGCTTCCCCCTAGTAATCAATACTCATTAGCTTCCAGTCGCTTCTTCTTTGTGTCTTGCAGGCTTAAACACACTTTTAGGTTCAACCTACTTCTTACAGGTAACACCCATCTCTCCCCCAACCCTGGAAAGAGATTTAAATTCAGCAGAAGCCCCCCCCCTTCCTGGGCCCTCAGGGCTGTCACCTTCATTCAGGCTCATTGGAAAAGGTGCTAGTTGGCGAACAAGGACTGCTAAGAGGACCTCATGATGCTTCTGGCATCCCATCAGGCCACAGGATCTGCCCCATAGGGACACTGGCCAGGAGCATGATGGGGCCTTGGCATTTGGAACTAGAAAGAGGATTTCCATGTCCTCTCAGGTCCCTGCATGCTCACAGGGAGAAACGCTTCTATGTGATGGGTGTGGGGCAGACAGCTCCAGTTGAGATCAAAGAAAGAACTTGGGACCCCTCCCCAGTCTGTTTTCTCTTCCCACTCTGCCTGGAAAGCAGAGGTAGGCTGTGGTAGAATATTGCTTTAAGGTGTGCTACTTTCATTTATGCTACATTTGTTTAACTGTGAAGCTGTGATTTTTTGCTTTTCTAAAACACCTGATGGTCTAATAAAGAACTGAATGGCCAGTAGCAAGGCAGGGGCAGGATAGACAGAGAGAATAAATAGAAGAAGAAATGAGGAGCCAGAAGTAGCAAGAGAACAAGGAGGGGAGGACGTCAGGGGCCAGCCACCCATCCACCCATCCACCCATCCACCCATCCACCCAACCACTCAGCCACTCATCCACCCAGCCACCCACCCATCCAACCACCCAGCCACCAAGCCACCCAACCACCCAGCCATCCAGCCACCCAGCCACCTAGCCACCCAGCCACCCAGTCACCCAACTATCCAATCACCCAGCCACCCAGTCACCCAACTATCCAATCACCCAGCCACCCAGCCACCCAACTATCCAATCACCCAGCCACCCAGCCACCCAACTATCCAATCACCCAGCCACCCAGCCACCCAACTATCCAATCACCCAGCCACCCAGCCACCCAACTATCCAATCACCCAGCCACCCAGCCACCCAACTATCCAATCACCCAGCCACCCAGCCACCTAGACACCCAACTATCCAGTCACCCAACTATCCAATCACCCATCCACCCATCCACCCAGCCACCCATCCACCCAGCCATCCAGTCACCCAACTATCCAATCACCCAGCCACCCAGTCACCCAACTATCCAATCACCCAGCCACCCAGACACCCAACTATCCAGTCACCCAGCCATCCACCGAGTAAGAAGAAAATTACGATTTACAGAAGTGAGAGAACAGGAAAAGCCCAGAGCCAAAAGGTAGATGGGATAATTGAAGAAAAGCTGGTGAGGAACAAGCCAAGCTAAGGTCAGGCACTCATCACTAAGAATAAGCCTCCATGTGTAATTTACTTGGGGGCAGTGTGGCAGGCCCCTCAAGAAGACCAAAGAGCAAGAAGAGCAAGACCAAATCATTATAGTAGGGTAGTGGCATCACCCATAGAAGGCAAGATTCTTCCTTCACCCCACAGAGGTGGGGACCATGACGTGGACATCCCAAAGCTTCTGTCCTGTTTCAGAGCTGGTGCCCTACAGGGACCTGGCCTGGCCCTTTGTGGAACAAGGATGTCTCTGGGGCTGGGCAGAAGGACAGTGGAGTTGTTTAATAGAGCCAGAGGCATAGGTGTCTGGCCTCCACATCTGTGCCATGGTGACACCATCTCCAACGGGTACACAAAATAAATAAAAATAGAATGAATATTAAATAAAAAAAGGAAAAAGGCTACTTCTGCCTTTCCAACATGCTGCTGGCAGAAGGAGCATTCTCTTTCTCTCTCTCTCCCTCCCTCTCTCTCTCTGTCTTCTTTCTTATTCTTTTAAAGAGAAAATTCTTTAAAATTATTAAATGATTAAAATTATGCATGTATGGGTGTTTTGCCTGCATGAATGTCTGTGCACCACATTCATGCAGTGCCTAAGGAGTCCAAAAGAGGGCGCCAGATCCCTTGGAACAAGAGTTACTGACAGACACATGTGTGCCCCATGTGGGTGCTGGGAATTGAACTTGAATCCTCTTAACCATTGAGCCAACCCACCAGCTCCTATTGTTTATTTATTTGAAAGATGGCTTCCTGTAGCCCAGGCTGGCTTCAAACTCATTATGTAGCCAGGGATGACTTTGGACTCCTGATGTGGCTTCTACCTCTCCCGGTGTTGGGATTACAGTGTAGTTCCCTGATTTGCTCAACTCAGTATGAAGCAGAGGATGACCTTGAGCTTCAGATCCCCCTGCCTCCACTCCTAAGCACTAGGATGACAGATGTTTATAAACAATGCTGGGGACTGAACCTAGGATAGATCCACTCAGTAGGTAGTATGTTCTCTGCCTCCCTCTGAGATAGGTGACCACACAGTTTTAGAACCTCACTCAGTCCTGGCAAACTCAAGACTCTTGTTCCCATTTTACAGATGAAGAAACCGAGGCACAGAGATAGAAGTGGCAAAAGCCACCTGTGATTAAGAGAGACAATCAGGACTTGTCCTTAGGGTTCCTGACATGCTTGTACTTTGAACTCCTATTTATCCTTCAAGACCCAGTTCAAATATGACCCAATACTACCTCTTTCAAGGAGCCTCTCCTGGTATCCACCCGTATGGTGGCCTTGGCACAGACTTCTAGAGAGTCATGTGTTGAGACAAGGATGGGGTATTGGTATCCATCTAAGATGCAGCCCCTGTCCCCAAAGGAAGGGGGCAGTCTCCTGCTTCTACCCACCCCCACGAGGCCGCAGGCAGGGAAGAGAGGTTGACTTGCATTATTCTCAGTGAGTGCCCTGAGGTTTAAAACGAAATAGATGTTCCATGTGAGGTATCTGCTCTCCTTCCTCATGGAAGACTCTGGAACTGCTTGGAAATCTAATGGTGCATACCCTCGAGCCTCAGTTTCCCTGCCTGTCTGTGGAGGCAGGACTTCCTCTGAAGGCTGAGGGAGGGCAGCCTGAGTAAGACCTGTGACGCTTTCCCGTAGGTGACTGCTGGCAGCCAGCTTTGCTCAGAGCTATTATTTTCATTAATCTCATTACCGAAGGGCACGCGGTAACGGGCTGCTCGCCAGAGTCTCCTCCCGGGCTGGGCTGTGTCTTCAGGCCAGGCAGGGGCTGGCTCTGTGCCCAGCTCCATGGAGCAGCTCTTTGAGGGAGGAAGAAATGAGCCTGAGGCTCTGGAGGGCTCACTGGAGAGAGAGGATGAGTGTGGGGCAGAGAGGCAGCATTCCTGGGGGGTCCCTGGGAACCTCAGAGATGGCCCACCTCTGTGAGCGGGGATCCAGGGCAGGAGCCATCAGGAGCCACCGGGGAAGTTACACTCTGTCCACTTGATATTTACCTGTAACTAGATCCTGTTACAGCCTCTGCTGAGACGCTGGATCTGTAGTCAGCCAGGAGGACCCTGGGGAGGGTTCTTACTTGCTTTGTGCCTCAGTCTTCCCCTCTGGGAACTGGGATGGACCCCACTAGGGTCACTACTAACTGAGTTGGTTCAAGGAAATGACTTAGGGCAGGCACAGCATGTGCTCAGTAAAATGATAGCCAGGGTGATTTTGGCACATGGGAGGGGCTTGTGGGTCTGGTCTGAGTGGTGGCTTGAGCTCTGCCCTGTCACTACCTGTGTGATCTTAGGCCTCAGTTCATCTGTGGGAGTATGGGAGCTTTGTGTGTAAATGACTGCAATGTCTATCTCAGGCTGTGTTGAGCAACAGACACCAGCTTCTGCTTGGGAACCATGTTGAGGGGGAGGGGGAAGAAGGAGGGAGGGATGGAGGGAAGAAGGGAGAGGGAGAGAGAGAAAGGGTGAGAGGGAGGGAAAGAAGGAGGGAGAGGGAGAGAGAGAGAACAAGCATGTGGTACACGTTGTAGGGGTTGGCAGAGCTTGGCTCCCTCCTTCCACTGTGGGGGCTCAGGACCAAGCAGGCTCAGGGCTCAGGAGTCAGACTTAGGGAAGTCAGGCTTGCTTCTAGCCACCTAATAGCTCTCTTGTCTGGGGTGTGTGTGTGTGTGTGTGTGTGTGTGTGTGTTTGAAGGCTGAGGGTTGAGGCTGGGTGTGTGGTCACCTCCACTGTCAATACTAGCCGTTGTGCCTGCCTCCCAGGCTGTGCATCAGGCCCAGCACTAGACACACTTCAGTTAATAATCCACGAGACAACTGTCTCAGGAGTTAGGTCTCCATCTGAGGCCCGTGGGGCTGAGGAAGGAGGTCCCAGTCACACAGCTCTGTTGGCCAATTCTATCAACTACCCCCAAGGCCCCAAAGCTCCCCCTGTGGCCAGCCCTGAACCCCAGCCCTTCCAGAGCTGTCTCTGAGGATCCTCAGGGTCACTAGTCTGTCCCTGCTGTGCCCTTCCAGTTCCTGTGCAATACCTGAGCTCTCAGACGGAGTGACAGACAGTTCACTTTTGTAGAGTGGCCTTGGCTGGCGGGGCATGGGGGAGGGGCACAACTTCTCAGAAATCCAATAAGTCTCAGTGTGGGGGCATTGGCCCTCCCCAGCTGACTGTGGTCATGATCACCCACCCCTGCCCTGCCTCAGCCCCAGCCCCTCTTCTCGGCTTCTGTCTCAGGCACAGCCTCATCAGTCCCAACTCCTCTAGACCCTGCCCTGGCCCATCTTCCTAAACCCAGCCCACTCAGCCTTTTTCTCACAGGCAGATTGGATTCCGTCCCTCTTCTGCCTCACCTTCTGAGCTGTGTGTCTCCAAACTGACCCAGATGTGGCCCAGGGCCTCCGAGGTTCCGAACTCCTTTGACACCTGCCGGGAGTGCCCTCCACCTCTCTCCTCAGTGCTCATTAGCTTCCCTGAGACGTCTTCTCTGAGGAGGGTTGATGGTACTTCCCTGGAATCAGCAACAGTTACCCTGGGGGACACTTATCTAAAGAGCTGTCTCTTTTCTCCATCACACCCAAATGCTACCCAAACAGCTGTCTTCATGGGGCTCTGCTCTGTGATGGACACTACTTCATATGCCTGCTTCATATGCCTGATCACCCATTTTTCAAGCCACCCCATCCCATTTACTCCTGTCTGAACGGGAGTGCAGACAGGTGTGGCCCCACCCAGCTGTAACTGGAGGTCTGCTAATGAATGGATGAGCAGCTGAGTGAATGGAGAGATGAGAGGTCTCCCTTGGCTAAGTCTCAGCTTTAGGAACTCAATGCGAGAGTGGATTTGGGACCCCAGTACTATTACCCCATTTTACAGATGTTAAAACCGAGGCTTAGAATTACCAAAGGACTCTCCTATGCCTAGAGAAGGAGATAGCCAGGACAGGGTCTATGCTATTCACAGTGTGTGTTAAAACAAATGTCTGGGCCTTTAAGCCCAGCACTCACGAGGCAGGTGGATCTCTGTGAGTTCAAGGCCAGCCTGGCCCACAGAGTTCCAGGACAGTCAGGGCAACACAAAACAAAACAACAACAAACAAACAAACAAAAAACCAAACAAGAAACAAGAAAAGAATCAGGCTAGAACTAGTGAAAAGCTAGGAGCATTACTTCCAGGCAAGCGCTGAGACCTCACCACATTTCTCCACTTCTTGGGGTCACTCAGAGAGTTTGGCTGGGGGTTAGCAGACAGCTAGACTCAGCTGGGGCCTGGTGTATAGGAGAAACAAGAGGGAAATTTTCAGCTGGACTTGGAATTCTGCTGCATCTACCTGTAGGCTGTGACCTTGGATCTCTTTAAAGCTTAGTTTCTCCTTCTGTAAAATGGGGGTAATGTCACCATGCCCAACACACTGATAAGATCAAGTCAGATTAAACCTCAGCGGGTGCTTTATAGTTTTAAAATTACACTGGACTTAATGGTGGAGCCTATTCTTCCAACTACTAGGGTGGCCACCTTGGGATGATCCTAAGTTCAAAACTTGCCTGAGCTTTGAGTAAGACCCTGTCTCAAAATAAAACAATGTTAAAAAAAAAAAAAAAAAAAAAAAAAAAAAAAAAAAAAGAGGCCCGAGGCTACAACTCAGTGGCAGAGTGCTTGCCTGGCAAAAAGAAAAAAGAAAAAAAGAAAATTGTCCCCTCTCGGGATTGCTGCATTGAAATATTTGTTTCTGAACTGTGTGGGTGGCTTGTAGCTGGGTTTCTTCTACCACCACTCATCCCCGCAGGCATCTCTCCCTGTTGAGGGGCAGGCTGGCAATGTAAAAGCGTAAGGGTATCTGGGTGAAGCAGCTACTCTGGAATGAGCAGAGGAGGGCGCACCAGAAGTGAAACGATACGCTCCGTTAGCAGCCTGGCAGGGGCAGGGACACTGTGAATGCAAAGGCGCAGGAGCCTGGTCTTTGCATGGCGGGGGAGATGCTAAAAGGAGGGCTGTGTCCAGCCGCCTCCTAAACCCATTTCTGGGTCTCTGCAAGCCAACCGCTGGTAAATGAAGCATACACGCCCCCTGCTGGACGTTAAGGCCAACTGCGTGTTTGGCTTTGGAGACTCCCAGCTGCTAGGGCTGGGAAGTCAAATATCCATAAAAGTGAACTTATAATAGATATAGGAGACTCTGGTGGGTCTGGGGATTTGTGCAGAGCAAGAATTTGAAATTAGTGCCAGGGGAGTGGGGACTTCTCCTCTGGGAGAATCCTGGCAGCTGAGCCCCAGCTTGCAGGAGGCAGGATCAGTTGGGAGGCTGTGGAGAGCAGAGGGGGTTTCAGATTCCCAGACCCTTGCCTCATCTGGCCAGCTTGGTTCTGGGATTTCCTGTTTTGTTCTGGATAAGCCTCAGGGGGCAACCTGATAGCCATGAAAAGAGAGCTCAAAATGTAGGCATCTCTCTCTCTCTCTCTCTCTCTCTCTCTCTCTCTCTCTCTCTCTGTGTGTGTGTGTGTGTGTGTGTGTGTGTGTGTGTCTTGAGGATGCTGTTACTTTCATCAGCAGGTGTCCTGGGCTGGTGACATCACCCTGCTAATACTCTGCTGTTCCTTTATAGCTATGTCCCCACCTCCACATCCTTAGGATTGTCACTGTGAACTTGTTCTGGCTTCTCCGGCATCAGGTGGTGGTGTGGCGGGACCGGGTGGGGGGGCACAAAAGCAGGGCGGAGGGATGGATGGTGGAGCTGGGTGGACTCAGCTTTCCCCTAAGGCTGGAACAGGAAAGTGGGAGGGCTGTTTGCTGAGGGGTCTTCCTGAGCCCTTAGTCTAGGGAGGGGCAGTGCCCCTCAGTGTCGTGAGGAGCTAGGGAGGGTACGGCCGTGTGCTGCTGGTCTCTTATGGCAGGTTTGGGGCTCTGTGACTGCCTGACTTCTCCCAGCCTCTCTTCCTGACTGGGCTGCTCTGTGCTTGCATGTGCATGTGTGTTTGTGTGCACAGGTGCATGCCTTCATGGGCTCTGCATGTTCATGCCTAGGAGATGGGAGTCAGGATGGCTAGGGATGGGAACCCTGTTGGCTTGACTCTCCCAGAAGGGTTCACCTGTGCCGGGAGTTGCCTGTGGGCTTCGTTCTTCTTGTATACTCTCCTTGCTCTGGCCACACTGGCCCTAGCACACCTTTAGAACCACAAATCACTAGGCAAATCCTGGTGACTCTTCTTACCTGTGGTGGCAGACAGGTGGGACCCTCCTGTGTGATGTCGACCTCCCAGGGCTCCCCACCTGACTACTTTCCCCAAGGCCTCTGGCCGTGTGCAGCCCTCTTTCTGGGTCTGCCTTAGAGCCCCACCCCTGGGGGGCTGAGTAGATGGGTACCCAGCTGGTTTGGAGGACTAGTCCCGCACATGCATTGGCACGTGGGAGGCAGCCCCTGGCATTCCCAAACCTTCCCAGGCCATGTGCTCAGGCCCTCACTTCTTTAGGTTGACTTTACCATCATTACCACCAAGGGTTAGGTAGAGGGTGGGACACTATTGTCCTGCTTGACAGCTGGAGAAATGGAGGAGCAAGACAAATCCCTGTTATTGTCTTCTCAGCAAGGGCTGCAGGGTCAGGAGACTTGAGTCCTAACCATCCCATACTGCTCGGGAGGATGGACTCTATCTGGCTCACTGTGACACTGGGGGTCCATGTCTCCTGAGACTCCCATTTCTCCTCATGCTTCAAGGAGAAGAAAGCGCAGAGCCTAGGGAGGTAACACAACACCACAAGGACTGGACATGGTGGCACATGCCTGCAATCCCAGTACTATGCGGGTCAGGCAAGAGGGTTGGAAGTTCAAGGTCATCCTTGGCTAATAGTAAGTTTGAGGCCAGCTTGTTCTGCAAGGGACCCTGTCTCAAAACAACCAACCAACAGGAAGTCCAGGTTCAGGAAGGGCTGGCGGGAGGAGGGCAGACGGCCCTGGGAGGAGCCAGGAGCTGCTGACTCTGAGTCTGCAGGGCTTGGCCACTCAGCTCTGGTTGGAAGTTGCCAGGCCAGAAGGCAGCCTGGCACTGCCAAATCTTTGAACTTTTCAAGAGAAGCAGATAATTTGGATTTTTGATGCGAAATCTGATTTTTAAAGCACTGGCAACAATTTAAAAAGAAAAAGGAAACAAAGAAGGCTGTGTGGGCAAACAGAGGCCATTTGTGGCCTGTGTCTGGGCTCGTGGGCTGTAGCTTTGCAATCCGCGGAGTGTCCAGTTGCTACAGACCCCTTCCTGTCCAAGACTCTTCTCAGAAATGACTCACTGCTGAGCGATTGCTGTGCTCTGGGCCGTGAATGAGGTCATTTAACCACCCTTGCACCCTTGCCCCCCAAGTTCTCCCACTGTGTAATATCCCAGTGGGACATAGAATCGCCACAATGCACGTGGGCAAGCAGAGACTTAGAGAAGCAAATTAACTTGTTCAGGGTCTCACACGCTTCTCCCAGAGTCCCTCAGTGCTTCAGGCTGTGTGTGAACCTGGGGCTGCTAAGCAGTGGCATAGGGAAGCAGCTCAAGGCTGGATGTTAACAGATGCCCCCTCCCCTCTGAGGTCCTGCCCAGTGACTGCTTTGGAAGAAGCTTGAGGTCATGGGATTTGGGGAGACCCCCAGGTCAGCAGAGCTGCTGTCAACTTGTTCTTTCCAGCAGTGTGGAGAATTTCTCCAAAATGTGCTTCTGAGGGCTTGCCTGCTTAGCTCAGGTGCTGTGTGTCAAGTGTCTGCCAATCTAGGCCTGGGAGGCTGCAATGTGCATGCCGTCCTGCCGGCGGCTTGGGTGTCCGTTGGGTGGGTTTTGTCTGTGTGCACTATTGACTGGGCAGGTATTGCCAGAACCACACGGGGTGCATGTGTTTGGTGCTTGGACATTGGAAAAACAAGGGTTTAAAAAGAATTGAAGTTTTATTTACTCACAGAAAGCAATTACATCTCAGATGCACATGTGATGGAAACTGATACTTACAAACATGTGACTATTACCAGGGTTCAGGGGTTCCCCTGCCCTGTGCTGATATCTGCTGGGCTGGTTACTGTTCTAGCTTCTGTAACTGTGGGGCTTCAGTTTTCCTGGCGTTGTGACCTTGATCCTGGTGTACCAGGTGTTTATTACATTTGTGCATTCAAGTAGCAGCCACAGCAGGGAGGTATTTGGAAGGACTTCCAGGTGAATGTTAGGAGAGTCAGGGACTCATGCCCTCAGGGAAGCTGCAAAGACTCTTCTGTTGGGGAAGGCAGTGAGCAGTAATTAAAGTGGCCATTGCCAGTGTCTCTAAGTGCCACCCACCCCTGTACAGTTGGTCCCCATTTTGTGGAGAGAGACTGTAGTGGTTTGAATGTAATTGGCCCCCATAAGTTCATAGGGAGGTGGCATGCTTAGGAGGTGCAGCCTTGCTGGAGGGAGTGTGTCACTGAGGGGGTGGACTTTGATGTCTTCTATGCTCAAGCTACGCCAATGTAGCAGACAGATTACTTCCTGTTGTCTGTGGGTAGAGATGTAGGACTCTGAGCTCCTCCTCCAGCACTGTGTCTGCCTGCATGCCACCATGTTGCACCATGGTGATGATGGATTAAACCTTTAAAAAGCTAAGCCACTGCAATGAAATGTTTTTCCTTTATAAGAGTTGCTGTGGTCATAGTGTCTCTTTGTAGCAATACAAACCCTGATTAAAACAGAGACTGAGACTCAATGAAGGCAATAAGGTATCCAGGCTCTTAGAGTGGTCAGGATTTGAACCCAGGCCCACCATCTCCCAGATCCTTGCCTTCTCCCTCCTTCTCTCCACTGTCCCTTTGCATCAGTGATAACCTCTTGCTGGGGTTGGAACTTCACTCCTAGGGTCTTGAGACACTCTTCTCTGTCCCTTTAGGGGATCCATTCCACCTGCTGGTGAGTGTCACTGGTATCCTGGCACTCCCAAAATGGAGAAACTAAGGTGACCTATCCTGATCGTGCCCCTGGGACCCACCTGACCCACCCCTTAGCTGATGGCTCTATGATGGGCTCTCAACTAATTCATGCCCACCCTGATACCCACTGACCTCACCCTATTGGTTGAATCCTGGCCATTCTTAGGGATGTGGCCATGATGGTATTGTTTGTGCCATCTATGGTTTCAAAATGTTGAACCCCAGAGCCTCAAAAGGGGACACAGACTTCCACAGGCTGGGAGGGGACATTGGTCACACTTTTCCATCAGAGACGAGGGTACACCTGTCATCATGGCCCAGTAAAAGGCACTATGGTGCCATAGAGACTGGAGTTTTCAGGCACACAGAAAGTGTGGTCAAATCCCATCTCTACCGTGTATTTACTGTATGGTCTCAGGTAAGCCATTTGCCTGTGTGGCCTTAGTTACTTTATCTATCAGATAAGAACAGAATGAAGTCACTAATAACTGTGGCCAGACCAGGAGTGATAACACTGTCCAGTTGCTGTCATCCACCTACTATCTCCAGGAGACTATTGGAGGGGGTATTGCATCACCTCATTTTATTTATGGAGGAGAAGGCTAAGGCTCAGAGGGACTCAACAGTCAGCGCAGGATCTTCCGTTGGCCCACGGGGGCGTCTCTCTGGAGTGACTCCACAGTGGAGAATGTGTAACCAGGTGGGTTATCCTGATGCTTAACAGTCAGCCTGGCCTGGGCCCCACGCCATGAAAATAGATGCCCGCTGGAAATAAACCAGCAGGGTGCTCTCCCAGGCCTTCACATTCGTTCCACACTTGACTGTGTTAAATGAGATTAGTTTGGGAAATGAGATTACAGATGTCCGGCATCTCGGGGAGCCACAGAATACCCTGGAAACCCCGGGGTTTAGTTCTTCCTATACTGTGGGAAAGGAGAACTGGCCAGTGAGTCAGAAGACCTGGGCTCGGATCCTAGCTGTCACACGCTTTCTGCCAACACTTCTCGGAGTCTCTGGTGATTAGCTCCAAACCTGCTAAGCAGCTGGTATCCATTAGCACCATCAGGTTATGTGCTAATTACAAATGGCTGAGCCTGGAGGCCTTTGGTGTGGCCACTGTCTGCTGTGTCATTCAATGAGGGGGGCTCTGTCCTCTAAGCCGAACTTATTACAGTCCCTTGTGAGACCCTTGCTGCCATTCCCAGGTAGAAAGAAGGGGTGGGTGGGTCTTCAGAAACTCACCTGACACTCTGACCACGCCCTTAGCCCCTCCCAGCTAGCCTTATACAATTCTACCCTTCCTAACCTCAGGAGGCGCTCGTGTATGGAAGGCTGACTGAGGCAAGGATCCCATCTCTGTGGTTGTGAAGAAGTTATCATTCATGCTGGAATGAGACTTTCCAGTGAGGTGGCTCCTGTAAGTGACCCCACTGTAAGTAAGCTCAATAAATTCACTGATTCACCAAGTTGGACTTGGGGGGAATCCTACCTCAGTCTGGCATTGATGCTATCTGGTGTGGGGTGGGGGCAAGCATTTGCTTCTATCCTCCCCAGTAAGAGTTCACAGCACAGTCCCTGAGAAACACAGATAGTAGGTACAGATCAGCATGCAAGCCAGGAGGTTCCCACGAATCCACACACCAGCCGGAGTACCCAAATGTGAAGACGTGCCAGCATGCCTGTCTCCCTCAGGGCTCCCGTTCCCCTCAGCCTTAGACCTTCTTTTTGATCGTGTGCCCAGGCAAACCCTGATTATGCTCTACCATGCTAGACCATTCTCTTTCCCTTGCTATCTGATAAAGTCGTACAACACAACTGTGTCCCCCTTCCTTCCTGCAGAGTAGTGTCTGAGGTGAGCCCACTGTGTGTATCCTTCCTATTGCAAGTGTCTACTGCAGGGATCAGTGACTGTTCAAATTCTCACTCATCTAGAGATGGATGCGTGGCTCTTTCCCAGTTCTGGCTGTTATAAGTAGAGCTGTTGTGGGGTGGGGCGGCTGTCAGGATGGCTCAGTAAAATGCTTGCCATGCAGACTTGAGGACCTGTGTTTGATCCTTACATAAAAAGGCTAGGTGTGATGGTGTACATCTCTAATCGCAGTATTGGGAAGGGGTCTATCTGGGGCTTACTGGATAGCCAGCTTAGCTTGAGTTTATGAACTCTAGGTCTTGGGGAGAGGCTCTGCCTCAAAAACCAAGATGGCAGGCTCCAGGGGAAGGCTATGTGAGGTGGGCTTCTGGTCTCCACACTCATGTACACTTATGCATGAATGTGTGCCTGTACACATACCATTCCCTCCTCATACGAACACTAACAGTGGTGGGAACACCGTTGTGTGGTTGCTTTGGGTGGTCTTGTGTCCTTATTTCTCCTTGCAGCAGAGAGTCTGACTTCTGACTGTTGACAGGTGACTCTGCCCAGGGAGTTCTGCCCCACAGGACTTGTGCAGGGTGCAGGAAGATCATGGTGGTTCTTTCTTTCTTTTTTAAAGTTGCTTTTTACCCTGGCTCTCAATATGGAGCCCAGATTGGCCTCAAATTCAATACCCTCAGACCTCAGCCATCTGAGTACTGCTGTCACAGGTGTGTGTCACCAGCCCTGTCTAGAGCACATGGCTTCTCATGGCCTAAGGTGGACAGGGAAGAGCCAATGTGAAGAGAGGCTGACCATTGGGCTTCACTGCCTGCATGCTGACTGGTCTCAGGAGGCAGCAGAGAGCAGAACAAGGTCCAATCAGAGAGGTCCTCAGAGAGTCAGGCTTTGTCAGTATTGTGAAAGAACATCCTGTCTTCCAGTTCTGCCTAAGGCTGAGGTGGCTTTGCTTGTGGAGCTAGTGCTCCTGATTGCCGGAGTGGCTGTGCCTTGGGCACTCTCCCAAGACTCTTGGCTGTTGAATTCTGGGAAATTCTTCTGATGCTTAAAGTATCAGTGTCTGCTCCCCTGTTGGGACCACAGCAGTCCAATGATGGTGGGACCATAGTCGCAGTAGACATTATGTCTGCACAGATACAGGATGCCCCACAAATGGCATCTGCCTGGACATTTAGGTTGTTCTGTGACAACCACAACGAACATCTTTGGTACTCAAAGTTTTTTCTGTATACCAGTTACATGTCTCCTTAAAGGAGGGGTAGGGGATAAATGCTGGAGGCCTCAGGTACTCAACCTCTGTGATGCGACTTTCTGGAAAGCTGATACCCCAGCTTCATCACTGATAGGTGAACCTGTCATCTCACCCACCTCACTGGTGGGGTGGCGGGTTTGCTCACTGAGTCACGTTTTCCTGCCATTTGTGGGGCACCTGTGACCTTGGCTCTGTGCGCTTGTTGGGACAATGCCCGGGAGTCACAGAGCTGAAGCAGCAGCCCTGTTGTACCAGGTCTCCTGGGGACTAAACTGTCAGAAAAGAGTCGTGTCGCTTTATTTCAAATGAAGTGGATTCTAAACAGCACTTAAAAACACATTAATAATGGTGGTGGTGTGTTATTCATCTTGGAAAAGTGGCAGATGTTTCCCTCAGCAAATGGCTGAAGGGGGAGTGTGAAGTAGAGAGCCTGGGGATTGATTAGCCCTGTCAAGGGGCCCATTAGAGTTGCCTGGTCACCTCCCCTCTCTGCCTGCCCCTCCCCCACAATGCTTATCTAGAAAATTGTCCTCAAGGATTTGGGGGTCTGGGTGCTCACCTGGGTTACTGTTCCCTGTATTTTGGGATCAGTACTCTGACTTTCTTTGGGGGTCACATCTGTCCCTTTCTCCAACTCCATTCCAGGGGCAGGCTCAGAGTTGGCCTTGGGCTGAGGGCCAATTGTTCTAAGCTGAGCCAGTATTTATTTGCAGCTGGATCCTGTTTGCATCTGGATCCAGATGTACGTGAGGTTGACTCTTCAACATCCTGGCTATTCAAACCCAAACCCTTTCCTTTAATTTTTTTTTCCTTAGCCAGAGTGATCTGTTTGTTGGACTGCGGAGGCTGGGGCATGGGAGTCTATCTATAGGTGAGTGTTTCGCAGCGTAGAGTGTCAAGAAGACAGGTAGAGCCAGAGGCAGCAGCCTCCCCTCGTCAGGGGAGGTCAGCGAAGAGGAGGCACAGTAGGCTGCAGAGGAGGGCCAGGAAACTGGACCAAGCCCAGAGGAGCTGCCCAGTCACCAGGACAGATGGTTGGTTCCCAGTGCCACTTGCTGCCAGCCAGACGCCCATCCCGGGGCAGGGTTTGGCTGTGTACCCAGGAGAACCAGGGCATGGATACCCTTGACAAGAGGAGCAAAGGCAGGGCAGGATTTAGGGAGTTCTACGTCAAGCTTCAGAGAAGCTGATGCCTTGCTCCGGCTACCAGGTATGGAAGTTGCCATAGGGTGAGGAATGGGATGGGGACACGCGTGTGAGTGAGTGTGTGCGTGAGCACACATGAGTGTGTAAGGCAGACTGGGGCTGAGCCTGTCAACAGTTGACAATAAGCTGCTGTGGTACTGAAGTACTCTATTTCTTTATTTTCAGCCTTCTGCCCCTACAGGCGGCCTTTGGGGAACCTTTGATCTGACTGCTCCTCCTACATCCCTTCCTGTTGTCCCTTATCTACGGCCCTCTGGCCTCTAGTAGGGTCACGACCCCTGTCCCCACTGCCTCTGATCTCAGCCAAGCTGAGATGTGTGGGCCCCTGGCCTACCCCAGCAGGAAGCTGGGGCAGCGGGCACATCCCAGCAGAGCTGGGTTTCTCTGGCCTGTGAGGCCCTTTGTTTGGGATGAACTCTACAATTTGATCAGGCCCTAGCAGGACAGGAAGTGATCTCTGGCACGCACCAGACAAAAGGTCTCTTGAGAGGCCAGGAAGTGACCATTGGTCTTATCTATCTGAGGACACATGGACCATCCCAGAGTCAGAGCTGAAGCTGGGGCTCCAAGGATGCTTTTCCTTCATGGATGTTGCAATTATTGCAGAAGGCTTCTTCATCCAACCTCCATCTCCTACCCTGCCATCAGCGAGTCTCGTGCCCCCTCTTCTGAGGAGGCTTCTGTTCCTGAACCCTTCTGCAAGATTAGGATAGGGAAGAGTGTGTGAGCAGTCCTTCCCCTCCCTAATCCCAGGGGCCAGAGCTGACCACAGCCTGGGTGATGACACACTTCAGGACATTTATGATGACCTCTGGAGCATTGCAGAGAGATGGTCCATCACCTGGAGAGTTTCTTCAATACTCCGTGCACAAAGGAATTGATCCCCAATGCATCCCCAAAGATGGGATGCTCTGGCCTTGCAGGTGGTGGGGGGTCAGCTCCAGAACCTCAGGGTGCCCAGTGGGTGGCGGCCAGAGTCCCCTAAGTTTTGTTTTGTTTTGTTTTTTTTGTATTTTTGAAATAGGTTTTCTTCTTGTAGCCTTGGCTGTCCTAGAACTCACTTTGTAGACCAGGCTGGTCTCGAACTCACAGAGATCTGCCTGCCTCTGCCTGAAGTGCTGGGATTAAAGGCGTGGCCACCGCTCTTTCTTGGTTAAAGGACATCGAGTCAGTGATCACACTTGGTTACAGCTCTGTTCAGAGTCTCCATTCAGTTTTATCAATACTCCTTTCCCTGTAGGAAGAGGGCGCCAAGTCAGAACATCTCCTTTCCTAAGACCAGTTAAATAAGCCTTGTGTGTATTCTTAGTCCCGGATGGGAACCTGGGATCCTCTGTACCTTCCCAGCCTTCTGTACCTTCAAGGCCGGTGTGTGCCATGTGTCTTAGGTGTAGAAATGGAAAAATCTTGTGACCCATCATCCCGAACCACAAAAACAGTCACACCACTCCTAGTCCTAAAGGGTTGTAAACCAGATCTCGGCTGCCTCTGGAGAGGGCCATAGGGACCCACAGCGGCGTCATGTTTTCCAGATACGCCTCCCGGAGGGGCAGAGGCTCCCTGGCTCCCACCTTGGAGACTGACATACTCAAGAGGGATGCACACAACCTCAACTGCTTTGTTTCCAACGTATGCCTCAGTTTCCCCGTACCTCAGCCACCTGGGGGTAGGTGTGAGTGATGTTGCTTCCTTCCCTGTCCCTCGTTGCTTTTACATTAGCTTCCGTCTGGGTTGAGGTCCCTGGGAGCTGCAGGAAAGAGCAGGAGTAGGCATGCTGTGTCTGGATGCAGACTCCCAGGGTCCACTTCTGTAACAAGAACCCAGGTTCAGAGGGCCTCTCTCGTTGGACATTGCATCCTACCAGGGAGAGTGGCCCCCATACACACCTTCCTTTTTCTTGTACCCTTGCTTAGAAGCAGAGACCTGGCGCTCATGGGCGCAGCGCGCCCTCTGGTGGCTGTTGAGTACGGCTCTGTCCTGGCCCTAGTAGCCAAATTCTCTCTTGAGGGACCATTTTCTTTCCTTGGTTGGGAAAAGTCCTTGGTTGGACTGAGACCATTACAGCTCCTGGGAAGCTAGGCAGCCCCCCTCCCAGATGCAAGCCTGCCACTGACCCCTGCTCCTCCCAAGCCACCCTGGCTGGGGCTTTCTTTCTTGTTTGGTGGGGACCTATGTCCCTGGGAACTTAGTTATCTTTATACCATGAACGAGAAGGCTGAGCCTCAAGAACCCACAAGATGGTGTGACCTGCCCAGCTCCTGATGTTCTGTAATAGATGTCAACTCGACAGATTCTGGATTTGTTTTGGGGATGGACTTCTGGGTAGGTCTGGGGTGAAATGTCGTTTTTTGTTTTTGGTTTTTCAAGACAGGGTTTTTCTGCATAGCCCTGCCTGTCCTGGAACTCATTCTGTAGACCAGGCTGGTCTCAAAACTCAGAGATCTGCCTGCCTCTGCCTCTCCAGTCAGGATTAAAAGCATGCGCCATCATGCCCTGCTGTGTGTTGGGGGATATCTTGATTATATTTAATTAATGCAGGAAGACACATCTTAATTATGGGTGGGGCCATTGCCAGGGCAGAGGACCCTGAGCTGAGGAAACAGCCACGCACCACATGCAACTTCCTCTCTTTTTCTTAGAAGATAGCTACTAGTCTGTGATTAATTCTCTCTCTCCCTCTCTCTCTCTCCCTCCCCCCCTCTCTCTCTTCAAATCAGGGTCTTATGTAGCCCAGGATGGCCTTAAACTCAATATGTAGCCAAGGATGACCTCTTGCTGCTTTCTCCTCCTGAGCGGTGAGATAACACCATGTCCAGTTTATGGGGTGCCAGGGATTGGACACAGGGATTGGACACAGGGCTTGCCAGGGATTGGACACAGGGCTTGGTGTGCTATGTGTCCTAGTCACTTCCTGTTGCTGTGATAAAGCCTCTACCAAAAGCAACTTGGAAAGGATGGGTTTATTTGGTTTGTAAGTTATAGTCCATCACTGAAGGGAGCCAAGGCAGGAACTCAAGGCAGGAAACTAGAGGCAGGAATTGAAGCCCAAACCGTGGAGGGAGGAGGGCTGCTTACTGGCTTCTTCCACAGCTTGCTCTGCCACCTTCTTACACACCCCAGCATCACCTGCTGAGGGATGACACCGCCCACAGTGGGCTTGGTCCTCCTACATGGACCAACAATTAAGAACACGCCCTACAGACTTGCCTACAGGCCAATCTGATGGGGGCAGTTCCTCAGTTGAGGTTCCTTCTTCCCAAGTATGTCTAGGTTTGTGCCAGGTTGACAAAAACTGTGACACTGGGTAGCACTCTTCCAACCGAGCCAGGTCCCCAGCCCTCAAGTGCTCTTTTACTTATTTTTATTTTAAAAATGGTGGAAACAGATGGCTAACCTCATATTGACCACTTATCTATCTTTCACATGTATTTCAGTGGCATTAAGCACTCATTGTTGCTTAATTCTCATTGTTGGGGGATTGTTACCAGCCTGCACCCCCCCAGAGCACTTTCTTCAAGAACTCCAACTCTGTCTCCATTAAACACCACCTCCCAGCGGCCTCTCCTGTCTCTGTGAGTGTGACAACTGTAGGGACCTTGTGATGAGTCATGTAGTGTGCTTATTTTGATGAGTTCTTGAGGCTCATCCATGTTGTAGTAGATTTCAGAACCTCCTTTGTGTGTGTGTTCATGCCTGTGTACATGTTCATGTGTGTGTATGAAGGTGTGTGTGTATGAGTACCTGTGTGCCTGTAGAAGCCAGAGGTAGATACTGGACATTTTCATCTATAGCTTCATCTTATTTCTTATAACACTACAATGCTCATTTTTGTTTTGTTTTGTTTTGTTTGTTTGTTTTGAGACAGGGTATGCAGTCCTGGCTGTCCTGGAACTTATTCTGTACACTTGTATTCTGTACACTTGAGGTTGGCCTCAAGCTCTCAGAGATCCACCTGCCTCTGCCTCCCAAGTGCTGGGATTAAAGGTCTATGCTACCACTACCTGGCTTATCTTTTTCTTAATAATTTTAAAACTTTAGTTAAATATTACTGCATCATTTCCCTCTTCACTTTCTTTCCTCCAGCCCCTCCTGTGTCCTCTTGCTCCAACTTTTCCTATGACCACCTTGTTCCCTCTCAAATTCGTGGTCTTCCCCCCTTTGATTATTATTGTTAGATATATGCATGAGTTATATAAACACAGCCTGTTGAGTCTGTTTACTGTTGCTTGGATGTATATGATTTCAGAGCTGACTACACGGTGTTATGTAACTAATTAGGCAGCTCATCCTTGGGGAAGACTAACTCCCCCTATCTCTGCTCTTTGTCTTGGGAGGGGGTGTGTGTGAGATTTCTCTTTCCATGTTAGCGACATCTACTGGTGTTGTCACAGGTCAGGTCTTGCTTGGGCAGCCATGTTGGTGAGCTATCATGGGTATAGCTTCCCTGTAATTTCCAGGCAATACAATCTCATAGCAGACTTCCTGGTCCTCTGGCCCTTCCAGTCTTTGTACCCATATTCTGGAATGTTCCCCGAGCTTCAGGTGCAGACATTGCTCTGTAGATGTGTCTTCTGGAACTGGGAACCACAGTCAGTTTTCCTGTGTCCTTTGGTCAATTGGTTTCTCTCATGATTTCCATTTGCTTCAAAAAGAAGCTGCTCTGATGAGGGGTGAGAGCTGCAGTTGCCAGAAGGTGGCTTATGAAATTCCATCTTAGTTTTTGAGACAGGGCCAGTCACTGAACCTGGGGCCCACTGATTGGCTAGAATAGCTGGTCAGGGAGCCCTGAGATCCCAGTCTTGTTCCTCAGTGGCAGGGTCACAGGAGCTTGTGTTCTGGGCTTTTATCCTGGGTGCCATGGATCTGAGCACTTTACCAACCGAGCCCACACCCCACTCCTGCTTTTGTTATTTTTATGATCAAATAACCACCCCCATGCACATGTCTGTTCCCATCCTGCCAGTCTGTTTGTCCCTCAGTGGCGATTTGGTGACTCCCACAACTGGAGCAATTGTAAACCTGGGACTTGAACAAAACCAGCCAAGTTCCCGTTTCTACTTCTCTTGGTGTGCCCGGGGAAGGGAACTGGAAGGTAATTTGTTTGTTTCTGAGGCTCAGCACACTGTCTCCACCAGCAGCTCTTCCAGCTCACACTGCCAGCCACATGCAAGTCACTGATTACTCCTGTCTCCTCTTTTCTCTGTTCCTTAAAAAAATAAAACCAAAAACCAAAACCACAGTAGCCATCCTAATGGGTGGGATGTAGCATCTTCCTCTGATTTTGTTCTTGTTTCCCAGTGATTAATGATGGTATGTGTCTTCTCCAGAGTATATTTATCTTTTTATTGTTTTTAAAAGTAATTTATTTATTTATGTACATTGGTGGTTTTGCCTGCATGTATGCCTGTGTGAGGGTGTTGGATGCCCTGGAACTGGAGTTACAAACAGTTGTGAGCTGCGATGTGGGTTCTGGGAATTGAACCCAGGTCCTCTGGAAGAGCAGGCAGTGCTCTTAACCACTGAACCATCTCTCCAGCCCCTTCTTATTGTTTTTAAATTGACATTTACTCTACCCTGCTAGCATCACCACCAAAAGCATTACCACCATCACTACCACCACCACCACCAATCACCTGGAAACTTGTTAGATGTGCTGAGCATGGAGTAGGGAGATTTCAAGTTTGGGGCTAACCTGGGCTATATAGAAAGATCCCATCTCAGGCCCCTCCGGGAATGGACTGAAATGGACCCTCTGGGTGTATCATTTAAGAGACTGTGGCACAGATTGGAAAGCCACTGGCTTGGGCATTTTGCCAGGCACTTCCCAGTATCACTTGACTGAAGACACTGTTATTCACACATGGAAGATGGAAATAGCATCTCAGAGAGCTAGAGCCACTTGCCTAGAGTCTCACAGTTTGGCTTCCAACTCCTTGCCTTTCCAATGCCTTTCCTTGGGATTTCAGGCACCTGGACGAGGTTCCCTGTAGGGCCAGCAGAGGGAGCACCTGCCTAGGAACTGAGCTGGGATTAGCCAGTGAGCATACCCCTTCACAGTTATTTCAACCACTGTCCTGTTTCACAGGGGTGGGGACTGAGGCACATGGTAAATAGCTGGCGAGTGGTGGGGTTGAGGTGTATCCAGAGTTTCGGGGTTTTGTGTAGCTCCAGCTGGCCTCAAACTCACCCGTAGCTGAAGATGAGCATGAACTTCTGATCCTGCCTCCACCTTCTGAATGCTGGGATTATAGGTGTGCACCTCCATGTCTCACTAGTCCTGGCTCTTAGTTCTCCTGAAGGGAGGTAGCTAGCAGTCAGCAGAAGCAGGAGGCAAGGGCTGTGGTACACAACTGGAAACCTAGTCTTGGATCCCACATAGTCCTTGATTACAGAGGAAGTACCAGCATGGGTCTTGTGCATAGTAGGCCTATGGCTGATGATCAGTGCTCTTTAGCCAGGAAAGCTCAGAGGCTGTGGGGATGGGGATGGAGGGGGCCCTGTGAGGGGATGGGGATGGGGATGGGGATGGAGGGGCCCTGTGAGGGGATGGGGATGGGGATGGAGGGGGCCCTGTGAGGGGTGGGGATGGGGATGGAGGGGGCCCTGTGAGGGGTGGGGATGGGGATGGGGATGGAGGGGCCCTGTGAGGGGTGGGGATGAGGATGGAGGGGGCCCTGTGAGGGGTGGGGTGGAGCCCCTACCCCACCGTGCTCCTTTCCAGTGTTATCCTTGGAGTTGGGCTCCAAGGTTCATCTCAGGGCCTGAGATGGGCAGGGTTGGGTACACAAACACCAGGCACGCAGGAGGCTGGCGAACAAGGCTTTCCCTTAGCAGTTTCCACAGGGTTTCCAAAAACAAGAGTGTGCATTCCTGCCTCCTGCTGCAGCTGCTAATTTATGGTAATCAGATGCACGAAAACCCCAAGTCCCCAGGGATACCTGGGCCTCAGGAGGATGGAGCGGGGCGAAAGAGAGAATGAAGGGGTCCTATGTTTCTGAGGTGGCTCTGCTAGCCTTTACCTAGGCGCCAAGGCAGTCTGTTTCTCATGAACCTTTGCCATGTGAGGCCAGGGCAGGGGCCTCTTCCTTGGTGCCTGGATACTGAGGAAAATTGAGGGGCTGCTCTCTTGTCTCCCAGGAAAGGGAAGGTGACAGACTAGAGACCACATCCTAGCCAGAGCGTGGGCCTGTGTGAGTTCACCAACTCCCCTCCATGGCAGAGGTCACTGTGGCCATCTTAGGGCCACATAAAAGAAAGGGAAGCATTTGGGGCCAGCTTCCATGTCTGGTAGCGGGGGCTGAGCTCCTGTGATGGTCGTGTAGCTGCTGTGGGACTAAACAAGTGGCTCAAACTCTGTCCCTCAGTCTCCTCAAGTGACCTGGGGACATGGACGGCTTCCTGCCTCAGGACACATGGCATGTGGGGAAAGAGAGCCTTGGAGGTAGCTGTGACCTATTAGAGTCCTGAAGCCCGTCTGGAGCCCGGATTCATGTGTCAGAACTAAAACTCCTCCGCCTCCCACCCAGCTGGTGAGATTCTCCAGGCAGGCCCCTCTGTGGCCTCTTGGTAGGGCATTCCGCTTCCAGCCAGGCTCGTGGTGGCCTTTCTGCTGTGAGGGAGATGGAGTGTGTGTGTTGTGTATGTATGTGGATGGTGTGTGGAGTTTGTGTGTTACGTGTATATGTCTGTATTTCATGTGTGTGTATGTGTGTGTGGCATACTGCACAGTGGGTGATGGCATCCTGGTTCCTGCTGCCTCAGTTTGTCTGGGTGGGCTCGGCTGCCAGAAGGGTCTTCTCCCTGCCTCTCTCTCCCCAGTCCATTCTGCATGTGTAAGTCCTGGGGCGCGTGCCCCTTCAGTTTACTAATTGTCTAGGTCACTCCTTGACCTTTCTCAGCTGCCTGTACTCATTCCTTCAGGAAGTGGTTTGCCTTCCCCTCTCTCTCCCTCGAGCACCCCCCCTTCTCCTGGAGTACTCTCCTTCATCTCTTGGATCATTGTCTTTCCCTCATCTCCTGGAGCACTCCCTCTACACCCCTGGAGCACTCTCCCTCATCTATCCATCATCCACCCTCTGTCCATCACCCCTTGGAACACCCATTCTCTTTCCTATCTCCTGGAGCACTGTCTCTCCCTCACCCCCTGGAGTCCTCCCCCTCCCTCACCCCCTGGAGTCCTCCCCCTCCCTCACCCCCTGGAGTCCTCCCCCTCCCTCATCCCCTGAGCATCCCCTCAATCTCCTACCTTCTTCATCACTAATTTGCACCCTTGCCCGGTCAGAGGCCATTCAGGGGCTATTGGGATAGAAGGCCTGGTGTTCTGTCAAACACCTGCCATTGATTTGTGTCCTTGCACAAGAAATGACCACTGAGCCTTCTCCTTTGGCAGACATATCAGGAGGATGAGAAAGACATGTGGCCCTGAGGAGCTCAAGAAGGCTGAGGGAACAGTGTCACCCTTCAGGACTGTGGCAGCCCTTATAGCATTGCTGAACTAAAGCCTGAGGCCTGAGGCTTGGTGAGCTTCCTCTTCTTGCTTGTCATAACTACTGGCTGTACGAGGGAGCTCAGAGACAGGGGCATGGCTCCCTTGGGCTTCTGGTCACATCAGAGATGGCTTTGGGATTAGGTCCCGTACTCAGGAGGAATTAATTTAAAATTTCCATGGAGGACTGCTGTCAGCTCTGGTCTCTAAGTTATTTTAGGACACCCTGGCTAGGGCACTGTGCCCTCTGCTAAATAAACCAACCCCAATGAGAGCCCCCCTGGTCCTTCTGGCCCCCGTGGCTGGCAGGGGTCTGGACCAGTTTACTGTCTGTATTCCCTGGGCCCCATGGGTGGAGCACAAGTGGCCCAGCTGGCTTGTGGCACTGTGTTCTCTGGGCTGGCTGAGCGTGGCATCTGTAACCAACACAAACAGCCCATGTCACACTCGCAAGGCTCATAGAGCAGTGCTCAACAGGACCTGAGACAGCCTGAGACCAGGAAGAGAACCGCTTTCCTGTCAGCTGCTCACACACACACAGCTCATGTGACCTAGCAAACCGACTTCAGCTGATATAGGCTCAGTTGTTGGGTTGGCAGCAGGGCAGGCTCCTGAGCACTCTCCATATACTCTGTTCCTTTGTGCACCCCATCCTGCCCCACAGGCAAGTGCATCTGCTAGATCCCCGAGAGTCACTGCCCATGGCCTGGTGTTCCTGTCTCCTGGAAGGGCCACAGAGGCCTCCTCAGGGGACATGACCTAAGAGTGAAGCTCCCTCCTGATAAGACTATCTCAGGGTATAGGTGTGTGAGAAAGAGAGAGACAGAGACACAGAGAGACAGAGAGACAGAGTGACTCTAATAACATACAAGGCTAGAAGACACCCTCCACACACACACACACACACACACACACACACACCAGCAGCAGGAGGTAGGCTGTGCCATAAAGACACAGGCATGCAAATTCTGTTCATACAGGTTATGGGTGCTGCTGCCCCCTCCTGCTCCCCAGGGGCTGTAGCTTTTAGCTTTATTCCTTTTGAGGTGCAACCATTGGCAACTCCACTTGCAAGCTTGGCGAGGAGAGGCTCTGTGCTCAGCACTGAACTCACCTTTTCCATGTTATAGGGGGGAGCATGGCACATCCAAGCACAGAAGTGTCTGCACTGGTATCACCATATCACCATGGGTCTCACAGAGGCAGGAAGGGCCATGTGTGAGCCGAGATGGGAGGGAACTCATACCTGCTCTGTCTGCCTCCGGGTCCCCAGAGCCAGACAGGAGGACTGTCATCTCTAAAGACTTAGAACTTCTAATCCAGGGTCTTACCTGGCTCCTTGCAACCTTCTCCCGCGTCCCTGGAACCCCTGCTCTTGGAGGATGGGAGGCCTCGATGGCTGGTTATGTTAGCATCCTTATCTTGGCTGTGCAGGGCAGGCAGGCTCATTATTTTCTGTTTCTTTTTTGGGGTTGGTACTTCAGTTTGAACTCAGGGTCTCATGAATGCTAAGCAAATGCTTTGCCACTGAGTTGTATCCTAGACTTGTTTTTTTTTTTTTATTTATTGTTTATTTTTTCAAGATAGGGTTTTCTCTGTGTAACAGCTCTGGCTGTCCTGGAATTCACTTTGTAGACCAGGCTGGCCTCAAACTCACAGAGATTCACCTGCCTCTGCCTCCCGAGTGCTGAGATTAAATACATATGCCACCACACCTAGACATTTAAAACAATATTATTTTATTTATCATCATGCATGTCTCCCCCACCTGTGTGCGTGTGTGTGTGTGTGTGTGTGTGTGTGTGTGTGTGTGTGTGTGTGTGTGAACTTTTGGGACTTAGTTGTCTCCTACCATGGGATCTGGGCTTCAAGCTTAGGTCACCATATAGAAGTAGCAATGCTTTTACCCGCAAGGCCACACTCTGCCCCCAGCTCCTGCTAATTTTGGGGCAGGGCCTCAGTAAGTTGCCTAGTCTGTTTCTGAGATGCCTGTGCCTCAGTTTCTGGAGTTGCTGGGGCCTATGGCACCTGGCTTGGCTGGGGAGGGGCTCTGTCTCATTAGTCTGCTACTCTTGCATAGCTGTCTGATTTGATGTAGGGACTAGGGCCAAGGGCCAGGCAGGGGGAGAGGAGAAACGGGAAATCTGGGAGGAAGCAGCATTGATGAGGATGCCGACATATGGTCTTGATAAAGAGCACATGCAACAGGGAGAGGCATGCCTGTGGTCCCTGCACGGAGACAGGAGCATCAGGAGTCAAGGGCCGTTCTCTGATATTCAGAGCATTTGAGGCCAGCTGGAGCTATATAGTGAGGCCCTGTCACAAACACAAAACAAAACAAAACAGCATAAAGCAAGTGTGAAGCCAGGCGGAGGCAGGACAAGCCCACTCCCAACTCCCCACACTCTAGCCCTAGCATTCAGGAGGCAGAGACAGGTGGATCTCAGTGAGTTCAAGGCCAGTCTGGGCTACAGGGTGAGATTCTAGGACAGCCAGGGCTATACAGAGAGAACCTGTCTCAAAAACAAACAAACAAAACCAAAACCAAAAACATCAAAACCAAAACATGAATGAATGGAAATAAAAAGACCTCTGGACTAAGCTTTGGTCAGGTGCTTTGGAGAGAACAGGAAGCCTGCCAGTGTGGATGCACTGGGTCTGGGCAGAGTGAAGACTGGCACAGGATTGTGGGTTTCCTGGAGCGCTGCAGTGTAGAGCTCAGAGGTGTGGGAGGGCCTCCTGTTGCATGGATGCTGTGGGAAAGAGCTGCCACCACACCTGGACTTCAAGGGCAGTGTGGCTGCAGTCAGGGCTTTGCTGGCTCTGCTTATCAGTTCCTCATCTTGCTGACTGGAGGGCTTTGGATGGAGAGAGAATCCAGGAGCAAAGGAACCTTCTCCTGGAGGCCCCTTCCCTCTCTCACAGCCTCAGACTTCCAAGAGAACGTGCAAGTACAGTGGAAAATTGCCCTTGATCCTTTGGGGATGAATTACCATCACAATGCTCCATGCACATAGTGGGAGTTTAAGTGTCTACTTTTTGCCAACGAAGGCATTGCCTCCTACAAGAACACAGTATCAGGAGCCAGCACCTCTGTGCCCACCCTCAAACTTTACCCAGGTCCATCTCCTTAGCCTCCTGCAGCCTGGAGTCATCCTCTGGGCTCCTTCTCATCTTGCTCTGGACCCTCATCGGGTACCTTAGACGTGTCCCTTGCAGTGGGTGCAGGACCTTCAGCAGGTTCTGTTTAGCAATCGATGTTGTTATCTCCCGGTTCCCTCCCTGGGTATTCAAGGCTTGGATCTGCCCTAGTGCCGATGATGATGTTCACTTGCGCCCTTTGGGTCAAGGTTGCAGGCACCCCACTGTCCTCAGACCTTCTCCCTCTCTGAAAAGATGAAGAACTCTGGGAGAGAGTGACAGGTCCTTCCTCTAACCCTCCAGTTACCTGTTTCATTTTCCACAGCTGCGCTGATTGTGACTTCCTGCCTGTTCAGTGCCTGGTCATGAACTGCTGTCATTTATTCCCACAGCCCTCCATGTGGGGCGTCTGGCCCCCAGGGGTGTCTTCATGTTCTCTACTTACTTCCTCATTTTCTCGCCCATGAAGCTCTCTGTCTTCTCGTTTTTCCCTGGCCAGCCCCAGATCCAGTCCTGACTCTAAGGTGTGGGCTGATTTGATTTCCAAATGAGGCCCTACACACAGCCCACGCATGCGTGCTGGGTGCGAGTTACAAGAGTTGGCTTATGAAATGCAGTAAAGGAAAATGAAAAAAAAAAAAAAAAAAAAAAAAAAAAAAAAAAAAGAAGACCAAAACGGAAGTTTTGTGAATGTGGTTGGTAGTTCTTTCTGTTTGAAAATAAACTAGCTGCTTTGAAAGGGGTGGTGGGACAGTACTATATGCAGCTGTCTCTGTGGCTTCTGTCCCTTCCCCCAACCTGTCAGGCACTGTCAGTCCCTAACCCTGTTGCCACAGAGCAGAAAGCACAGGCTGGGGACCACGGGGCAAACAGTAGAGTCACTGTTATGTCCAAGGAGCTGGTGCTCATCCTAGGCTTCTGGAGAGAGGGAGTGCAGAAGCTTATAGGATCCGCCTTCCTTCTGGAGTGTACCACAGCTCAGAGCACCTTCCCTCTGTCTCTGTCTGTCTGTCTGTCTGTCTGTCTGTCTGTCTGTCTGTCTCTGTCTCTCTCTCTCTCTCTCTCTCTCACACACACACACACACACACACACACACACACACGCACCATACTTTTGTTTTCTCCATTCTTTGCTCCTACCCTGCCCCACCCTCTGATTCTGGGGGCAGCTACAGTCAGGCAGAAAGCCCACCTGAGATTGTGTCTACCTTCTGCACATCCCTTGCCATCAACTCCTGCCTCATTCCTGTCCCTACCCACCCTGTAATCCAGGGCTCTTACTTCCCATGTTAAGGGAAAAGGACTGCTTTCAGCTCACAGTTCAAGGGTGTGACCCATCACGGTGGGGAAGCTGAGGTGGCAGGAGATTTGAAACAGCTGGGTCCCATCACAGTCGGGAAACAGAATGAATGCCTGCAGCTGCTTAACTCCCTTTCTCCATTTACACAGCCCAGGATCCGAGCCAGGGAATGGTGCCGCCCGCAGTGGGTAGCAGGTCTTCCCACCTGGACGAATGAGACATCCTCACAGGCATGCACAGAAGAGTGATTATAAACTCTGTCAAGTTGACAAAGAAATCTAATTTGACAGATATTCAAACTGGCAGGGAAAAGATGCATATACAGAGACGCTTTTTGCTTAGTATTTTAAGTGCAAAAAGATAGGAAATACATTCCCACTATGGTTTCAATGTGTACCCCCCCCCCAAATGTTGGAAAATTAACATCCAAATTCTATGCTAATGGTATTTGGAAGTGGGAGCTCTTGGAGGGATGGATTCCAATGGTACAGTTAGGGGCTTTTAAAAAGGCTTCAACTAATGGCCTATCTGTGGTCCTCGTGGGATGTCCTGTATGTCTTCCCATGAAGCTTGGAGGGTTCCCAGCGTCTGACTTTTGGGCCATGGAGCCAAACCCAGAGCTAAATGGTCCTCTGTGCCATGTTTTCCCCAGCCTCCGTCCTTCACTTACAGCAACAGAAGATGCTGTGAGTTCACTGGCTCAATGATATTTAACTATGACTCCGAGGCTTGAGAGAGCATTTTGTGGCTAGAACAAAGGGTGGCTCTGTCCGATTTCATCACTGGTGACAAAATACTTGAGGGAGTCAGTTTCCGGGACCAAATCCAAGTAGAGAGCACCTGGGAGGAAGGGGCTGGGACAAGGGTTAGGATCCATAGTGCCCAAGGGACCCCACCTAGCCCTGCTCTCTTCAGTGAGGCCCTTCCTGAGTCCCCACACTTCTCAGGAGTCCAGTAAATTTAGAATCCAGTCCCTTCCCACAGCCACCTCAGCACAGGGACACTAAAGCACAACCATAAAAGATAGTCAACATTTTCCTTATATTTTAAGTATTTATTCTCAATAAATGCCACAGTGCACATCCTCATCCACAGGACACAAGAGGGCAATTTGTGGGAGTTAGTTGGTCTTTATGACTATGTGGGACCTGGGGATTGAATTAGGGTTACCTTGGTGACAAGGGCCTTTACCTGCTGACTTATCTCTCAGCCTCAAAGACACTGCCCCTCACTGTATTCTGGGTCACACACATGCTAGGGATGTGCTTGCTTTCTTTCCTGTTGCTGTGATAAAACACCCTGACCAAAGCAGCTTGGGGAGGAAAGGGTTTATTTCAGCTTATATTTTTACATCATAGTTCATCACTGAGGGAAGTCAGGGCAGGAACTCAAGCAGGACAGGAACCTGGAGGCAGAAACTAGAGCAGAGCATGGAGGGGAGCTGCTTACTGGCTTGCTCCTGGTGGCTTGCTCAGCATGCTTCCTTATAGCTCTACCAGCCCAGGGGTGACACCTCCCTCAGGGATCAGGGACCTTCATATCCCACAGGCCACTCTGGTGGGGGCACTTTCTTAGTTGAATGTCCCCTCTTCCAAAATGACTCTGGCTTATGTCAAGTTCATGTAAAACTAGCCAGCATAGAACTCGACCATTGGACTTATATCTCCAGAGCTTCTGCTCTTTTTTGACATAGGGTCTCACTAAGTTGCCCAGGCTAGCCTCCTGCTCCAGTTTCCTGAGGGCCTGTATCATCATCTGGTTCAGCCCTACTCTTAATGTGGTTATAAGGAACAATATGTAATACTAAGCCAAGTCCCATGTATGAGGTACCCTTCCATTTGTGATCATGGTGTTAACACAAACACCCTTGTCTCTTCATAGAAATCTCTAGAAAGGAACAGAAGAATCCACTCAACAGTGTTGTCCCAGGAAAGGACACCATCACCAAATGGTACCTCTGAGTCTTTGTGGTACCTCTGAGTTTGTATTGCAATCTGGTACCATGTGCATCTGTAATTGATTCAGAAATCCATGTAGACCGAAGAGCTGAGGTGTAGCTGTGTGTTGTGTGGGAGATGGGCGACCAGATGTCACTTGGGGCTTGTGGGGAGGCAGGGGGGTCTGAGAAAAGCTGCACCCCGCACAGGCCTCAGAATACCTCTGTATTCAGCAGTGTGAGGAGGTCCAGTGGTGGAGTGGGGATGTCTGGGATTCTATACCTCAACCCCTGTTCTCACATGTTCTCTGTACCACTGTCTGCCACTATGCTCTAAGGACGGCAGCCATCTCACGGGGGAATGTGAAATGGTAAGTGTGAAAGGCCCGCTGTCCCTGGGGCTCTTCGATGTGGTCCTCCATCCCTGGGCAGCATGGCTCTCTCTGTATAGGGTGGGGCCGGTGCCCCCCTCTTGGGCAAAGTGCCAGGCCATAGCTGCCGTAAGACAGCTAGGGTGGGTGGAAAATGACAGCCTCAGATAGGCTGTCTGGGAAATGGCGTGCCTCTCCAACCACAACCACCCCCGCATTTCCCTCCAGTGTGAGGAGGATTGGGGGCCAGCAGTGATACCAGTGTCATTTTAGGCCTGAACCCCAGGTCCTCTTGGACATGATGCCTTGGGGGTGGAGACTGTGCCTAGGGAGAGGCTCTGTGCCTGTGAGAGAGTCACCAGGAAGGCCGATGGCAGAACACTTGCTCTTAATGATGCCGGATGGAGCCTGCAGGCCATTGGGAACCTCTGAAAGCTCTCAGCCAGGCAGGGCTTGTTCAGAACCAGCTTTCAGGAGCACAACTGGCTCAGGGGAAGGTGACAGGTTGGGGGAGGAGTAGGTCCTCACAAGCCACCTGCCCAGTTCAATTTCCCCAGCATTATCTTAGTCTTCACAGTAATTCTGTAAGCAGGACAGGGCTATTGTCACCTCCTTCTTACCACTGAGGAAATGGGGGCCCCAGGGAGGTGGTGACAGAAGGCTTTGTCATCCAGCTTGCTCCAGTAGAGTTAGGATGGAAAGCCAGTTTGTGTCCTCCCCAGGATCTACACCTGCTTCTTCTCCAGGGAGATATTTTTAGCTGGCTAGTGTCATTTCGATTGCACCTTTTACTAAGTGGAGGCCTTGTACCTGTCTTGGGAGCCATTACTAAAGCCGAGACTGCAGTTCCTTCCTGTCCCTACAGAGTTTCTGCTGGGTGCTGGGGGCTGCCACCTGGGCCCTGCCAAAGCCCTGCTTGACCTCTGTGAGTGAGGATGGGACATTTGGGTGGCCTGCAGGCAGAATCTTGTGTGGGTCACTGCTGTGTATCTAGAGCCCAGTCCTGGGCACATAGTAGGTACTCAATAAAGACTCAGCGAGCCCCCAGTCACCTAGTGATGGCAACATAGGTTAAAAGAGCATATTCACGATGCCATCCAGGGTGAAGGCAAGATGAAGGACCAAGTTCCCTAAAAAATTAGGTGGCTCATATCTGGCTAGGGTCTTGATAGATGCTTGTGGATGGTGCTGAGTTGATCTGGGGATGATATAGCCCTTGGGTGGGACACAGATTCTTGTTGGTGTATTTATCAAAAGCTTCTAATTGATCATGTGCATGGTTGTGGCACGGTGGCCCAGCAACTTGCTCTGTACATGCAGAAGTCCTTGGTCTAATAATAGATTCCAACCCCTCAACTCACTGGGTCTAGCTCCTTCCTTATCTAGATAGCTGTATGTGGTGAACAGAAGGCTGCCCAGGGTGGGGGGGGTCTTCTCTCCATCAACCTTAGCTTTGCTGTACATTGAGGTACAGGGGCAGTTGATGTGGCTGGACTCTGATGGTGGCATGCGAGAGGGACTCAGAAGCCACAGGGCTTGGGTGAATAGAGAGAGGGAGTTGGAGGTGAAGACAGAGGAGGCTGAGGCTGCCAACTCAGTCTGGCCAGAAATGGAAGCAAGAGGCATCCATCGTTAAAGGAGTAGTCAGTTTGAGATATATCAAGTGCACTGTGGTGGCAGGGTTATGTATACGTGTGTACACACATGTGTGTCGCATGCACCCTGCAGGGAGGTGGAGGCCCAGCAAAGGCCTAGCAGGGGTTAGCTAACACTGAGTACCTAGACCAGAGCTGGCTTCCTCAAATCTTAGACCTGCAACCTGCCCAGAGGCTGAGCTCAGTGCTGCCAGAGGGAGGCCTAGCCACAATGGGGCTCTTCAGCCCATGGCTTGTTGGCAGGAGCCAGATTTTCATCACCTGACGAGATTTATTGGCATCTCCAGAGTGCTGCCTGCCAGGCCTCTGGCAGGCAGCAGGGCCTCCTGGCTGTTTATCCAGAACCAAGGAATCAGACAGCAGCATCAGCTCCGTCCTGCTGGAGGACAGCCAGCTGTTGGGCACAGATGTTCATGGGATGAGTTCTGCCAAGCAAGAGGACCTCAGAGAATTACATTTGGGGGCGCTTGGACCCTCCCTGATGTTATAGAAGGAGGAATAGAGGTTGGTGTGGGGAAGGGACCAGCCCAAAGCCACACATCACTTCTAGGCTCTAATCAAGCCTGGGAGCCAGGCTTGGGGCCCGTGAATTCAGACTGCTGAAACAGCCTCATTGATGGACATCTTTATGGGCTGTCTCTCCAAGAGCCGTGGCCTTGGAAATTACTTTTCTCATGGCTTAGACAAAGTCAAACACCTGACAAAGGAACTGAAGGGAAGAATGGTTCATCTGGGCTCAGGCTTGAGAGTGTGGTCCACCATGGCAGGGACGATAAGGAGGCAGGCGTGTGAGATGGTTGGCCACAGTGCATCTGCCATCAGGAAGCAGAGAGCCAAATGCTCAATGCTCAGCTTGCTTCTTCCTTTATGCTTGGTTCAGGCCTCCTGGGCATACTCTGCCTCTATTAGCCTAATCTAGCTAATCCCTCACACAAATGCCAGAGCCTTATCTCCTTGAAGAGTCTAGATTCTGTCAAATTGACTAAACTAACCACATACCCCGAGTGTCTTGTTGATGGCTCTGATGCGACCAGCTAAAGCAGGCCTTATGCACGTGTGGCAGACAGGTGACAATTTGCTGGAGTCAGTTCTCTCCTTCCATCATATGGGTCCCTGGGATTGAACTCAGATAGTCAGGTTTGGCAGCAAGCACCTTTCCCCCTGAGCCATCTCGCTGGCCCAAAAACAAGCCACTTGTTGAACTCATGCAGAAAGTCGGAATACCTGGACAGGTTTCTTTTCTTCACAGTGTAAACTGTTCAGAGAAGATGTCTGGGCCTGAGATAGGCTTTTTTATATTACCGGGGGCCTGGGCTCTGTCTCATTCCTCCAGGTATGATATAGTTTTTTTCCTTGTGATTCCAAAACTGTTAGTCCAAACACTGCAGTTGCCTTTCTGGGAGGAAGGGAGTTCAGACAATGGTGAGAGGGCCCATGCTCATGGAAGCTGTGCTTTTTAAATCAGAAAAATGGTAGGTTTCCTAGAAGTGCTAGGATGGCAGGCTGTTTAAAACACAAATAGCCCTCTGCCTAGCCTTTTTATTTTTAGCTTCTCTCAGGGGCAGGGCCTATTATTTTTGTTTGGTGGCCGTTGTTGTTTTATTTGATTAAATAAAAATCCCCTTTGTGGGGGAAATGCCCTATGAGGTAATTCTTACTAGAGTGTGAGTTACAGATGCTACTTTGGTCACTTCCTAGGAGGGTGAGGTAACTCTGTGTGTGTGTGTGTGTGTGTGTGTGTGTGTGTGCGTGCATGGTGGGACAGTATGACCATCTCACTCCCTAGGCCAGAGGCGGGAGAGAATAGGGCCTTTACCTCCAGGTCCAGGGCTCTGCTCTTTTCCCATAGCAGTGGTCACACCCACACCCCCCATGTCCTGGTGGGTGCTCAGAGCCAGTCTTCAATGGAGGGCACAGCTGGGCTGTTTAGATTAGTTATAAGAGTCCCCGCCAACCATGGGGTGGTGACCCTGAGGCCTTCTGTCTGCAGGGCCGGGGGTGGGGGGGTCTCAAAATGTGAGTGTGTGTAACTCCCGGGCAGCTGTGTCCTCTGCACTGCCTCCTATGGACCCTCACACATAGCCTCACAACAGGGTTCTCTGAGAGCCTGGAACTCATTGGAGACCTGGATCTTTCTGGCCCAGGTCTAAGGCTGTGTTTGCTAGGGTGACTCTCAGAGGGCCACATCTCTTCAGCAAAATAAAGGTGCAGGCAGGCCTGGACCAGCACACCGCGTGGGGTTGAAAGGGACAAGGTGCTGTCTACTTCTCACATTTTCTGTGCTTCTACCCTTGGGCCTATAGGTCTCAGTTCCAAGCCCCAGAAGCAGAGGAGGATAAGGTCACAGGGTACCAGCAACAGAATACTTCTGAGCGGGCAGAAGACACCAGTGTGGCCCTCCTAGGATTAGAAGAGGCCCTTGGAGCTTCTCAAAGCTGCCCTACTCACAGCTGCCCACATTGTCCCTGAGGAGGACCTACCTTCTAGAAGGTCCTGCTGCTGGGCTATTGTGTATCCTCCCTCAAACCCAGGTCAGCTAGGTCTACACCAACACCCCTCTTGCCTTCCTTCCCCAGCTGGAGCTGGGGACGACTTATTTTAAGGGCTCAATTATATAAGGAAAGAACAGGTGATAGCAACAATGGTGGTCAGAAGGTCCCACACATGCACGTGGAGGAGGTACACTAGCTGCACACTAGCAGGAGCGGCTGCATCTGGGTTGGCTGAAAGGACACCGACTCCCACACTCATTGTTGAAATGTGAAACCTGGTGGATCTGTGAGGGTTATTTTTACTGCCCAGCATGTGGGTGGAGATGGGGTGTTCTGAGCCACCTCTTGCCCCACAGAGAAAGTGGCAATTGAGCACTGAGCTGAGTACTCCTTGGAAGAATGTCTGTTTAGACTGGAGCATGCTGTGACAGGTGACAGAGCAGGACCCCCACCAGGAACTCAGCCTCCTAAGGAGAGATGATGTGCTAGGCTCTCAGAAGTCTCACCAGATAACATGTCTGCTAAGACAGTTTTGTATTACTGATTTATTATATATATATATATATATATATATATATATTTTTAGCATTGGAGTCAGAACCCAGCGCCTTACATGCTACCTAAGTATCCCGCCCCCAGGCCTCTCTCTTTGAGACAATGTCTCCCTAAGTTGCCCAGGCTAGCCCTGAGCTCACTGTGTAGCCCAGACAGATTTTGAACTTTTGATGCTCCTGCCTCAGCCTCTAGGGCAGCTGGGATCATAGATCTCCTCCACCAAACCTGGTGCAAGGACAGTTTTGTGAGCAGATTGTAGCCTACTCCCCATTCCTTGTAACCTACATGATGGCAGGGCGTCTGAGATACCCAGGGCTCCATCAGCCAACAGGGAGGATGCAGCTATGGTGGGAAGAAACCCAGGCCTGCTGTTTCTAACAGGAAAAGACAGAGTGTGCTCAGGAGAAGTCTATGCTGCTGTCTTCTGCTCAGTTTTAAATTCTCCCCTGGAAAGTAGGGTTGCCCTGGTCACTGCTCTGTGTTTGAAGAAGCAGAGGCTTGTAGACAACTGCAGCCCAATTATAGTCACAGCCAGGAATTGCGGGTTCCATGCATATGGATAGGGAGGGTGACCTCTGTGGAGGGTGCATTGGGTATTAGTATCTATTAGATACTATTAGAAAAGAGCAAGTCACCACAAATAGCAGGAGTTTGTTGTCTTACAGTCTGAAGGCTGGGAGCCCCAAGTAGGTTCCCCATAGCTGAGCTTTGAGAACAAGAGCCCCCAGGTGCTGATCCCCTCTGCTGCCTCTTAAAAGCAGCCTGCACTCTCCTGCTCATGGACTCGTGCTCTACCTTCAGAGTCAGCATCCCTGGGATATCTTCCTGTATCCCTGGCTCCTGTTCTCTTCCTTCACTCACAGGGCCTATGTGCACCATCTAAGACCGACTCTTGATTCTAGATCTATGACCTGTTCCCTCTCTAGAAGTCTCTTTGCCTGGTAAAGTAATTTCAAGTATAGGTTTTAGTGTGATCAGGTGGTGTTGTGGAGATTTATAAGCTCCCACAAGTGGGAAATCACAGAATTCATGGGCTGGTTATATATATTTTTATAAGGCACATTAAAATAAATTTATCACTATAAAAGCAAAAACGTCTGTGTACAGTTTATATAAAGTGATGTCACACAAAACCTTATCCTGAGGGACCTCTGGGGTCTTCCTGAACTGCTCAGTTCTACTGCCTCCACCCTGGCTCCTCTGATGCTCTGGTTACCCAGCTAGAAGTTGTCAAGATTCGAGCCCTGGCCACCACTGAGTCCTCAATTCCTGTACCATTTTGATGTCAGGGCTCAGTCAGGGGCCACCCAGGAGCTTGTGTGTGTGTGTGTGTGTGTGTGTGTGTGTGTGTGTGTGTGTGTGTGAGAGAGAGAGAGAGAGAGAGAGAGAGAGAGAGAGAGAGAGAGAGAGACTGGGTGTCTTTCTCAGTGGCTCTCCACCTTCTTTTTGGAGTCAGGTTCTCTCACTGAACCCAGAGCTCGTCTACTGGGATTACAGGTGGAGTGGAGCTGCTTTGCCAAGATTTTTACGTGTGTGTGCTGGGGATCCAAACTCAAGAGCTCAGTGAGACACTTTATTGACTAAGCCATCTCTCCAGTCCTCACCCTGATAGATTTTGTTGCCCTGACTGGAGGTGGAGGGGAGGTTAGGGAGAGATGCTGAAGGGCCTTTTATAATCTCTCCTGTGGCAGAAAACGATGAGCTGCTGTGGTGTCCAATCCAAACTCTATAATGTCACAGGAGGCGGGGCTTCCCAGAGGCTCAGACCGTGCTCTCCGCTTGAGCGTCATGTCCCTTCCTTTATTGCTGCGAGTGTCCTTCATACTCTCAGAAGTCAGGAAAGAGCCCCAAGCTTATTAATTCCAACGTTTCCCAGGGAGTGAGGAAGAGGATGCAACCCCAGTTTTCTGTTTCAGGGAACCCCACAAAGCACGTTTGGCCAGGGGTCTCCGAAATCACCTTCAGGGGATACAGATTGCAAGAGGAAGAACCTATTGCAGGGCCCAGCCCATGATCATGCCCATGGTTTTGCTTGGTGATAATTCTCTCCTTCAGAGCCCAGGATGAGGGGGAGGTGGCTATGAGCAAGGACCTCAGCTCCAGAGAAGGCTTCTAGAATCAGCAGGCCTTCGGTCCAATCCCCATTCCTTTTCAGCATCTGTAGAATAGGGATAAGAATAGCACCTCTCTGGAATGGCCCGGGTGGGTGAGGAACCAAGGGGCTAAGCCACATGGGGTCAGGAAGGAGCAGTTTAGTGACAGTTGCTGTTTTTGCAACCAGGCAGATCTGGGTTTGATGCCTGCTATCAGAACTACTGTTTCATTTGGGACAAAGCCTTGACTTTTCTGAATGCCAGATTCTTTTTCTAGAAATGGGCTTCTAAGGGTGGTGTTTAGCATCCAGGAAGCAGTGTATATAAGTGCTTAGCCCAGGCCTGGCAGAGCACTGGTGCCCCTGGGAGTGGTAGATGCCCCATTCGGGCTCCCTGAGGTCGGATGTGACCCCCCCACTCCCCCACTGCAGCTGTTTTACCCCTGACATAAAGACCTGGCCCCTGCCGTCTGAGGGCAAGGCGGAAGTGAGGCAGGCAGCCCAGGCAGCTTCCTCTTTTTTTTTTTTTTTTTTTTTTTTTTTTTTTTGCCCTGCTGTGAGCCCAGGACTCCTTGTTGCTTAGAGCTTCAGAACAGGGAACCCTGCACCATGGCCTCCCGTGCAGCACCAGTCCGGCAGACATGCTGTTGCTTCAATGTCCGAGTCGCCACCACCGCCCTGGCCGTCTACCATATAGTGAGTATCGGGGTAGCTGGGGTGCTTGTTATATGTGTGTGTGAGTGTGTGAGTGTGTGCTGACCCACTGAGACCTTCTAATAGGTGAATTACTACCTATCACTTGTCTGTGGGACTTGGGACAAGCCCTGTGCTGCTCTGGGCTTCAGTAGTCCCCTGTCAAATGTGAGTAGGATAGTGTCCTTAAGGCTGTAGGTATGCAAAGAGAAGGGCAAGCTGTGATTGCTCCAGGATGCTGGGTCCCATGCAGGCTTGGGTGCAGGGCCTTCTGGGCCCTATCCTAGGGCTGGGCTCTGGGGTCACACCTTTGGCCTTCCAGTGAGATCCAGGGGACCCTTTTCCTCTCAGCTCACAGCCCAGTTTAGCTACTGCATTCTCCCTTCAAGGACAGCTCAAGTTCTGTGCTTTGGGGAACTGCTGGGTGCAGCCAGCATGACCAAGTGGCCCCTGTCATGCCACAGCATGCCACCAGTCTCTCCCTTTGGAGTAGCCCAAGGTCGGGGTCTCTGTTCTGTTCTGTTCGGATCTATACCCCCTCCCCCAGCCCCTGGCCACACTCAGCTCCCCGAAGTCCAGGCATCTTTCTGCTTCGCTGACTCAGACAGAGCCTGTGGCTAGCAGCTCTCCTGGGCCTGGAAGCGCTTCCTCAAAATCAACCTAAATCCGTAGGCTGCTGAGCCTGGTGACATCTGCTTCCGGCCACAGGCAGGGTGTCTGGGCTGTGGTAAGAACCTGCTCTGTCCCTAGGCTCTTGTGTATGCCTTGCTACCTCCTCCCCCTCCCCAATTCCCAGACTTCGCTGTGCCACCTTGGGTGACTGACTTGCTTAACCTCTCTGAGTCTGTTTCCTTATATCAAATGAAGATAAGGATGACAAGAGCCATGTGCTAGGTTGCTGTGTGGTGAAATTGGTATCTATAAAGCCCGAGGGATGTTACTTAACACAGTCCACTGCCTTTTTATGAGTGTGCCCCAACCTGTGCATCTAGAGCAGCAGTTCTCAACCCTCCTAATGCAGTTCCTCATATTGTGGTGACCCCGACGATAATGTTATTTTTGTTGCTACTTCATAGCTGTAATTTTGCTACTGTTAGGAATCATATTATTATTATTATTAGAGATAGGTGTTTGACAAAGGGAGCTGGACCCACAGGTTGAGAACCACCGATTTGGAGACTGGCATTAGGGATACCTCAGAGGGCATCCCACACAGCCTCAGTCAGCACAGGAGCTTAGAGAGGCGATGGCAGTCTGTCTCCACATCAAGTCTTTCAGGCTATCTATCTACCTCTGAGATGGTACAACATTCTGGAAAGGATGTGGCGAGAATGCTTATGACAGCTCTGCTCTAGCCAGCTGCCGAGCTTCTGGGAAAATATGACTGGGGGCCTGCTTCCCTTTCTAAAGTGGGGATGGGGTTGTGGACTGGGGGTTTCTAACCCAGATGCTGGCAGTGTGCCAAGGGGGTCACTAAGTGGCTTCAGTGGGGTGGAGGGGCTGGCGGTGGCTGGGGCCCTTGTTCCATCTGCTCCTGTGATCATGCTCCTGCCTTTGAGAGAAATACGTTCTGTCTGATCATCTGCTATCTCAGAACACATTAAACATATTAAAAAAACAACAAAAAAGCAAAACCACCCCAGTAGACTGTACTGCGTGACCATTGAGGTTCTTCTTGTCCATGCCATCCAAGCTCCTCAGCTGTGGATGGGTGAGTGATGTCCTGTTTCCATAGAGACCTGGAGACTGTGGATCAAGTGATCCAGGAAGGCTTCCTAGAAGGAGCACCATAGGTGGGAGGCGGGGGTTGGCTGTAGTATTGGTGGGGAAGTATGGATGAGAAGCTGGGGTACAAAGGTGAGGGGTATCTGCTTCAGGGACCCTACTGAGACTGCCAGGGAGGTTGGGGGGGGGCGGGGAGAAGTGACAAGAGCATCAGGTGAAGTTGAGCCTTTGTCCCTTTCCCCCAGTGTTCCTCCGCTATTTGGGGCTTGGTAGGTCTTTGCATTGTATGCCAGCAGTCACCCCCAGCCACCATTCAGGTCCCTAGGTGTGGGCCATGATTGTGCAGACTGTAGAAACACTGCTTGGTATGTGAGTCATTCAGAGACATGGAATGTTCTAGAGCCATGGGGGTTGTGGGGAGGGAGGCAGTAGAACAGAAGAGGAGCCTGGAAGACAGATACCACCCCAGGGACTGGGTTAGGGTATATAGCTGATCTTCCTGCCCCCTTGGGTAGAGACCCCTGTCCCTTCCCAGAAGAGAAGGGCTGGGGGGCTTTCCTTTGGTGCAGCATGTGGCTGGCAGGTGTGCCAACAGGACCTCAAACATCTGGAGAGAAAACGAGAAGCCTCTACCAGATGTACAGTCACTCCTGTTGGCGTCATCTGGAGCCAGCCATGGGTGACATCTCTGTACGTTGCGAGCTATTTGTGGATGTGGGGAGAGTTAATTTTGGCCTTTGATGCTAGAGATAGGGCCATGCTTCATGGAACTGTAGGGGTGCAATTATGGGAAGATCCTACCTGGCCACCATGGTTCGTGGTCGGGATGCTCCAGGCTCTCAGGCTCGCACACAGGGAAGTGAGATGCTCTCCCCCAGCTGGACTCTTGAGTCCTGCCTAGGCTGTCCTAAGTTGGTATCAGAAAACAAGGAGGGAGGAGGAGACCCCAGCAGACCTTTTAGTAGGGAAATCCCTGTGCTCTCCCTTGCTGTATTCCTGTATTCCTGATAAGGTGAGGGAGGCTGACACCTGCTGCCATTAGCTTGTGGACTGTGAAAGCTCTGTCATCCCCCCCCCCCACACTTTTCTGCTTTTATTTTATTTCTTTGAGACAAGGGCTTGCTATGAAGCCCAAGCTGGCCTAGAACTCACTCTCCCACTTCAGCCTCCAGAGCTGTGTTTACAGATGTGCTCTACCACACTCTGTTCACGAGCTATTTTTTTTTTTCCTTTCTCTCCTCCTGCTCCTTTTATTGTGACACCAGGAAGGGATGGCACCCGGGGCCTCAGACACACCAGGGAAACCTGCTGACAGGGATGCATTCCCAGCCCCCTTTTTATTTTGACCCAGTGTCTTACAAGTTGCCCAGGCTAGCCTGGAACTTGTGTGCTTCCTCCCTCAGCCTTCAGAACATCTGGATTACAGGCCTGTACCACTAGACCCAGCGCACAGGCTACCTTTTAAAACAAGCATTTTGTTTTTGAAACAGTTTCTGACTGAGAGGAAACTGCAGATTTGGTGCAGAGAGCTCCCGAGTGCCCCTTTCCTGTCTCCACACTGCCTGTGTCTCATGTTAGTGGGACACAGGTGGGACAGTTGGTCCATCAGTACCAACACACTGTGCTTTCCCTTTCTGTCCTTATCCTTTTTCTGTTTCAGAGTCCCTCTGGGACATATCTCAGTGGGTGCCATCCTTCTCGAGTTCCCCTGGACAGAAGCAGGCCCTCAGGGTTCCTGGAGTCTTTGGATTTGATGACTGGGACACTTCTGAGGAGCTCTGTCGGGCATTCTGCTGACTGTGCATCCCTCGGGGTTGCCTGGTGGGCTGTCACAATGAGCCCAGGTACCTGTGCACCAGGGAGGACAATCGTTACGGTTAAAGCACTGTGTAGAGGAGTTGCACTACCCACATCTCTCATCACCGCTGATGATGATATCGACCCTGTTGTGGACATTTTTTTTTTTTTGCTGCTGAGTTTTCTTTCTCCCCTTTCCCTTTGGGGAGTGGCTCTTTGCCCAGCTCATATGCATGGAGTCGAGAGTGAGTTTCCACCTTCTGGAGGGTAAACTAGACACACAAAGTCCTGGGGCTTCCTTGTGGGACAGCCGTCTAATTCCCATGTGCCATGACGTGTGAGTGGCTTACTGGTATATTAGATGGGGACTCACGATACATATTGTTCTGGTTAACAAGCAGGGCAGCTCCAACAGTTGCTAGAGCATTGCTTTGTACACAGGAAACCTTCACTGTGTGCAACATATATACAAGGGCGAAAGGGACAGTGGTCTCCTTGCTATGCCCTGGCTGGGTTAGTGTGACTGCTTCGGAGGCCCTCTCCTCCCTCAGTCTTCTGGGATTCATTTTTTTCTCTTTCGTGATCTTCCAGGTAGCTTCCTTTTTCGGGAAGCCCTGCTGGCTTGCCTGCCTCGGATCTCCAGGCTTCTTCCTTGAACTTCATGTGTGGGTAGTGAGGACATGACCTTGAGCAGGCAGGAGCCTATCTTTGCGATCTGGGCCTCAGTTTTTCCCAGCTGTTAATCCAGGCTGAGGGTCTCTGTGCCAAGGGTGATTCCTTTCAGGTTTTCAGCTTGGGAGTCCTGGGTGATGTGGGGTTGGCATGTGAGGGACTGTCCATGGCTAGCAATGGGAACCAATCACAGAGGTCATCCCTCCTTTTTGAAAGCACAAGCGCTCAACAGGGATCTAAAAACTAGCCCCTTTGTCTCAGTGGGGAAAGTGTCAACCAAGGTCTGAGGACCTGGTACCTTCTTGCCTAATGCCCTAGGCTGGACAGAGGCAAGATCCAGCCACTGCTGTGTGCCCTTCCTACCTTGGAGAGGCCAGCAGGGTAGGCCCAGGGTCCTGGCCTCTCCTTAGCACCATTTTGGGCATCTTGCTTGAATGCTACCCCCGAGGAGCCTCAGGATAGAGGTTCAGGTTCCCTCAGTTTCCCAGGGAGCCAGTGCCCCCAGTGTGAGCCCCAGACAGCAGCTGACTCCACACACACCCTCAGAAGAGGAAATTGAGGCACAGGGAAGCCAAAAGGGGCTGCTGAGGGGACAAGCTGCTGAGGGGACAGGCTGCCGAGGGGACAGGTCAACCGGCTCTTTTGATAAAGAACAAAGAGCCTGAGTTCCTGATCCAGATGGAGGAAGGGAACACAGTGATACTCCCTGTAGCCACGGGCTGCCGCACCCAGCAGCCATGTTCTATAGGGCAGCCCACATGTCAAGACTCAGTTTCATCATTACCTGCACCGAGGGGAAAGTGGGGTCCTGACAGGCTGCGTAGGAGGGACCGGGGAGGCTGTAAGAGAGCATGTCAGCATTCAGGGGAGGACCTGGGCATATAGCTGTCGGAACACGCACTGCTGTTATTGGGCCCTGAAAATGGGCACACACCGTTCATGTTACTTGTCTGAATGCACTAACAGGTTTGTGACCTTTTTTTATTTATGGAAACAGAACAAAGAAAGTCATAAATCAACAGACTTTCAAATGCATTGCTGGAAACACTTCCTTACAGCCAAGGAGGGAAGCCTCTGCCACGGGCCTCAGATGCTTATCTGGGACATTTTTAGCCTTTGTGTTGGTGGAGGCTTGGGGTCTGTTAGTATATTCTGAAAGAATTTATTCAACAGTCTTAGCTTAGGGGCTAAAGAGAGTCTATATAAGCCAACCTGTGACATCCCAATTCTCCACAATCACTGACTCTAATCTATCAGCCTTGTAGTTTAATGTGTAGTGTTTAGAGGAGGTATAGGTGGTTTTTTTGTTTTTTTGTTTTTTTCCCTCGTAACTTCAGTTAACAAGATAAGTAGGAAGTGGTGGTATGAGGAATTGCCTGGGGTGGCTATACAGGAAGTTGAAGATGAGCAACCAGGCCATGGGCTGAGGCTGGAGAACAACTTCACATAGGTGCCCACGAAGGGAGGTTAGTCAGCCTCCCCCTGCCCCCGTCCTCGGGAATCTCTATCATTCTGTCCCTTCCTTGACCTGTCATTCCATTCCCAGGTCCTGTGTCTTTGGGCAGATCCACCTCCTGTCTTCTCTTCAGGTGGGCAGCCTTGCTGGGGAGGGGATCTCCAGAGAGCTGGGCCAGGCTGCCAGTGCTCTGGGTACAGCATGTCCCAAGCCACTGGTGGTAAACGATGTCAAGTGTCATCCATGATGCTACTCTCTGGCCTCTGTGTATGCTCTGACTTCTCAACTGTGTTCCCAGCCTGTCTCACACCTTCCCCAGCCGCATAACTGCTGTCATTAATGGGGTGTGATTTGATGACTTCCAATCCTGTTTACTAGGTGGGCTGCCTCAGTTTCCTGGATGGGGCTCACTCTCTGTGCTTCCCTCAAGCAATCTGCCATGACTGAGCCCTTTTCCAGGGAAATTCCCTTCCTCTAAGGATCCTTCCCCAAGCTCCCGTCATGTCCCCAGATCCTGCACTTATGTCTATGTGCTCTGCCTTGCAGGTTGGCGCAGTGGTTGGCTTGGCATGAGTCATCTTTGATAAGTGTCGAGGCCTGGCATGCAGCAGGTGACAGCCAATACCTAGTAGCTTCAATTTTTGTAAACCATTAACTCATAACTTACCCCAAACCGTGACCAACTCTCACCAAACAACTGTCCCCTGAGGTGTCCCTCTGGTCACTGCCCTGCTCTGTGACTGCCGTGGCTGTGTCTCAGGGCTTGGAGCTCTCCAGGGCAGTGTCTTTACTGCCTTAGACTCCTGAGTATCACCTCAGCCCCCCCTTCACTGCACAGGGTGCCATGGTGGGACCCTCCTGGGTGCATTTATTTGTCTGCTTCTCTGTGAGGGAAGATGGTGCTTGGGTAGTTTCAGGTCTGAGGCTTCTAGTTGCAGCTGCTGTTAGCTTGCGTTTCTTGTTCTCACACGGGAGCTCTGTGGGGATCAGTCCATCTTTTTTTGGGGCACCAACTTTTGTGGCAGGTAGATGTCTCCTCATTTTCTCATTACAAGGACTCTCTGAGGCGAGGTTTCTGCTCATTCTCTCTTCTATATTGGGGAAACGGAGGTACAGAGAAGTTCAAGTGGCCTGGTGAGGGTCACACAGGACACTTGAGCTATACTCAGTTCTCTTTTGTTTTTCTTCTTTCTTTCCTTTCTTTCTTTCCTCTCTCCCTTCCTTCCCTTTTTCTTTACTTCCTTTTCTCTTGGAGACAAGGTCTTCATTCCCGAGAATAATCTAGAATTCCCCATCCTCTTGCTTGCACCTCCTAGATGCTGGGATTATGGGCGTGTACCACCACAAACAGGGCCTCTGGGCCCTCGAGAGGGTCCAGGCAGTGAGGAGGGATAGTTAATCACACTGGGGCAGGGGTGGGGAGGGCTGTCAGGCCTGGGGGAGGGGCACCAGCTCTGGTGACTCTGGACAGTGAGGGAGCCAGCTGGGTGCAGTGGAGTGTGCAAACAGGCTGAGGGTGCTGCGATGGCATCTGGAGGCTGGGGAGGACCAGAGGAGACAGTGTTTTGGGGGGAGTGACCCTACACAGGCACCATGATAAGCTGTGACAGGAAGAGGGAAAGGGAGGGGAGCTTCCTCTAGCTGCTGACACTTCTGCCTCCTCTGTGTCCTTGAAGATGACTTGACCTGGGTTCCTCAGGGTGGGACAAATATCAACCATAAAGTTTCTCAACGCTCTAAGCCAACTAGCAGGACACAGGGCAGGGCTGATCTGCCCTTGTGGGTCAATGACAAAGGGTGTGGGTGGTGCCAGGGACCCACTGTTGGTGAACGATGAGGACAGGCCTGGGCATGACTCTTCAATTCATCTCGAAGGGTTGCTAGGAAACCTCCCCCACTTCCCCTTTCTACTTTTGATGAGTGGTTTATTCGGTGGCTCCCAAGGTGGGACTGACATCCACTAAAATAGAACCAGGAGGCATCAGGGCCCAGGGGCTTAGGACATAGCTTTGCCTGTAAATGGGGCTTCTAGGGGAGCCCAGAAAATTAGGCTCGCAGCTGGGAAGGTGGCCGCAAGCAGCTATTGTTGTTTTGAATTATTTTCTATAATCATCCCCCCCCATGTATGGATGTGTGTCTGTGCTGCATGTATGTCTGTGCTGCATGTATGTGTGCACACCGTAGAGGTCAGAAGAGGGGCAGCAGGTTCCCCGGAATTGGCGTTACAATGGTTGTGAGCATCCATGTGGACGCTGTGGAACTGTCCTCGGGGAAGATGAAGCCATCTTTCCAGTCCCACTATTTGGGAACTTTTGACTCTCAGCTGGTGAAAGGCTTCAAGCAGACTCTGAAGTGAGGGACTATCGTCCTTCTCGTGTCCCCATACCTTCCTCTTTCTGTCCAGCCTCATGGGAACCTAGAGGGAGAGGTGTGATGTCAGCAGCCCTGCCCCCTACGGTCACACTCGCCTCGTCACCATGGCACGGGAACATTGCCCTGCCATCTCCCACCCATGCAATCAGTGCCAGTGGCAGTATTTTCATCAGTGACCACAGCCGTGACTTACATGCCCCCCAGCACGCCCACAGGTGTTCCCTCCATCACCAGTCCTGCCACAGCCGCTGACACCTATGCCAGGCTGACGCTGCGGACATAGTCCCGCCCCTTCTCATCAGCATGGCTGCCACTCACAGCCTGACATCTCCTTCCTGCATCCTATGCCCCAGCCACTGGCCTGCCTTCTCCCTCACACCCTTTCCATGTGGGTGCCCAGTCCTGCTCCAACTGTATACCAGCTCTATGCCCTGTGCCCCTGCAGCAACCTTGGAGGGTGTTTGTCCTCATTTCGAGGCCCTGAGGGGTCAGTGGTTAGCTCAGGGTGCAGAGCTCATAGCCACAAAAGGTCATCTGTGTGGTGGGACGATGATGGGGTGGAGACAGCAGGCTCAATGACGTCCATCTCCACTATGGAGAGAGGACAGCATGGGTCCCCAGGACACTGCCGGTCAATTTCCTGCAGCCTGGAAGTCTCAGGGCAGCAGCTAGGTGGGGTACAGGGTCAGTGAGAGGGGAGGCTAGGTCTGGAAAGCCCCCCTTTTGTCCTCTGTCCTCTCATGGCTGCCCTGAAAGAGCCGATTGCTTCTCGGGAGCTTGATGCTCACTGAGGCGTGTGGCCATGCCTGAACGGTGTCCTCCGGGCTGGTGTCCCTGGAGGCTTTGTGGGTGGAAGGCCATTGATATGGGGCTTTGCTCTCTCATACTCTTCCAGTGGCCTCCGGTGCCCGTGGAAGAGACCCTTTGCATGGTAAAAACTGAAGCATGGGAGGAGACAGGGAGAGGCCGGCATCACAGGTCACACAGATGGGAAGGGAGTATGTGGGACTCCAGAGTCTGCAGCTCTGAGAGTCAGAGGCCCTGGATAGTTCCCAGGGAGGAGGCAGAGGCTGATAACAGGTCCACCAGCCCTGAGCAGAGCCCCCTGGTGTGGGGGCAGAGGCACAAGATTCCATCCAGCATGGCCTGTGGAGCAGAGCATCCCCCTTCTCCCCCCTCCTCTCCTCTCCTCTGCTCTCCTCTCCTCTCCATTTCTCCCCCCTCCGCTCCCCTGCCCTCCCCTCCCTTTCTGTCTTTGTTGACTGGGCTGTAAGACAGAATCATCATGTTTACTGGACCACAGGCACTTGTAGGACCATTTATGTTCAGGTCTGAGCACACAGTGGGGCCAGTAATGTTAGGAGCCGCCATTCCCTCTCTTGGGGAGCACAAGGCAGTGGGCTCTGAGGGTACCTGGTGAGCTGACTCATTTCTTGCCTTGCTGTGTGACCTTGGGCTGCTATCTGCCCTCTCTGAGCCCCAGACTCTCAAATGGCAAATGAGGAAACTCCCCATCCCCTCAGCCCCTCAGCAACTGAGCAGAGATCCAGGTGACAGAGCTCAGCAGAAACTTTTTTTTTCAGGGGTGGGGGGGCGGGTGGTGGTGTGTGTGACTGGACAACACTCTGGGCCTAACAAACATTCCTGGTGCTGAGGTCCGGGATGGCCCCTGACCAACCTTCTTGAGGAGCCCATAAGGGAGGGTGTAGGAAAGCCTCAGCAGGGCCAGGAGGCCAAAGGCATAGGGAGCAAAGGGGTCAAGACCGCAACCTCTGAGCCTGGCCTGTGGAAAGGGCAGAGCATGAAGACAGACCCTGTCATGGCCCTTTCTTGACGCTTCCCATGTCACTGGCTACTCCCAAGGGTTGTTGCTGGGACATGAGTGGTGGTGTCCCTCAGAGTACAGGCCCAGGCTGAGGAGTCTGTGGGGTAGGGACTATGAGGAGCCATGTTCCCTGAAGTGGGGTAACAGTTAAGGTGTTCCTCTGGAGTCCTAGATGCACTATGAATAAGTATATTTTTTTCAGCTTGAGTCACGGCCTCATGCAGCCCAGGCTGGATTCAAACTGGCTATATAACTTAGTGTGGATGACCCTGATCCTCCTGCCTCCAATTCCCAGGAAGAAGTATTGCAAAGCGATGTAGTGTGTGTGATTTGTGGGGTGCTGGAGATCAAGCCAGCATGGCCTGCATGCTGGGCAAGCACTGTACCCTAGCCCCAATGTGAGGGTTTCTGAAGTTTGTACCGCCTCCTTGATTAATCTCTAGAGGATCTTGGTGTGTAGTTACGGCGTTTTCAGTACCCTGCACACAGCGTAGGAATGCAGACCTATTCTGAAGCTTTCCTGGATGGTGGTGTGTGGCCATGGTGACTATTCTCTCTGGGGTCTGGGCCAGCAGACCTGCTTCATTGTGTTTGGAGATGGCAAGGTGTAGATGGAGGTTCTGTCCTGCCAGTTCCCACAGTCATTTAGTCCCAAATGAACACACAGAGGATTATATTAATTACAAACTGTTTGGCCTGTTTGCTCAGGCTCCTTGTTATCTAGCTCTTTCTTAATTATTAACACAACTATCAATCTAAGTATTTCTACACGGCCTTATTTTACCAGAGAATGCCCAGACATCCTACCTTCCCAGTGGCTATGGCGTCTCTTTCCCTTGCCTGCTTCCCTGCCTCTTCCCAGAATTCTCCTGGTCTGGGAGCCCCGCCTATACTCCCTGCCTGGCTACTGACCAATCAGCATTTATTCATCAACCAATAAAAGAAACATATTCACAGCACACAGAAGGACATCCCCCAACAGCAAGGTTGCTGCATTGAAGACTTAGATGCTTATCTCCACCCTGCTCATGCTTGCTGTGTGACATCAAGCCTCCTCGAATCTCTGAACTCATGAAAGGAACAGAGAGATCTTATAATACAGGTGGACCCAGGGCTCATCTGACAACTGGAAGTTGGGACAGTCTCATTTTGAGTTACTTGGCAAATCCCTGGGCTCAGGCCTGGTTGGGGGTGGGGGGCTTCAGCTCTTTCTCAGCATCCCTACCACTGTTGATCCTGCTGCTTCTCAGGACAGCTGGCAGCCTTTTGGATGAAGCAGAGCCTTTGGATCCCTTCACATCAGGCAGAGGAGCAGTTAGAATGAGCCTGTCAGTGAAGCTGCCTGACCCAAGGCAGGCTCTGACCTCTGCCTCTGCCAGGTTCCCCCCAGGGCTTTTCTAAGCCATGTAGTCTGTGCCTCCTGCATCCACAATTGCCTTTTTACAGATGGGCAAACTCAGAGAGGTGAAGTAACTTTCTCAAGGACACGTGGCAATCTGGACCCAAAGCCTGGAGCCATCTCTCCATCCATTTCCTATGCTGTCCTTTCTGAGTTCCCAAACTGGACATTCAGAATGATAGACTGAGACTGGTACCCGTGCTAAAGACAAGACAAGACAAAACAAAACAAAACAAAACAAAACAAAAACAAAAATACCCTAAGCCAACCAAACATTCTCCCAGAGTTAGCAAGGGGAAACAGATGGAGGGTATCTGGCTGCCTGTCTGCTCAGTGTGACCTGCTACTTAGTAAGCCATCGCAAACCTAGGCTGTATTGATAGAAAAAGGGTACCCACACAAGGGAGGGGGGACTGCTGACTGAGTGTGGGGAGATTGTTCCTGGAGAACTGAGTGTGTTGTAGTATGGAAGGGCCATAGAACTCCTGGAAAGACAGGCACACGGAAGGGTATGAGGTCCACCAGTGGTTACATAGCGTAGGGCTCTTTTCTGCTGGATGGCCATTGTGTGGACAAAATGTGACCCCTGACATCCTTTCTAACTGCAGTTCTGGCAACTGGGACAACCAATACTTAGGCCTGTTAGAATCACCCCTTCTTTCTGTCCCTCATGGTAAGGGTCCCTAAGGCATAGGATTCATTCATTCATTCATTCATTCATTCATTCATTCATTCATTCATTCTTCTCTAAATGTAACAGCCACATCAGTAAATAAACAAGCAACCCAGGCCTCCTTGCTAGAGCTGCAGCCCAGGCCACACCTGCTCCTAGTTGTGTATTCAGCTCCTTTGTAGCTGAGAAATCAGAGACCCTGGAGCTGTGGTGACTGGTAGCCGCCCTCCCAGGGCCTGCTGCTCCACAGTGCATCCTAGGCCTCTGCTGACAGCTCATGGGCTTGAAGTCCATGATGCTTGGGTGTGGTGACCAAGGTCGCATGTCGGCCAGAGCCTGTTCGGGACTGGGGAGTGCAGGGAGGGGATGCAGTTGGGGCGCCCGATCTTCAGCCCCTGAGAGAGAGAGGCAATGTCTTCTGGAAGTGGGGGTGCCCCTTCTGAGTCTGCCCTGTGCCTCCTCAGAGGGGTACCTAAGAGCTTGTGAATGAACCCTACTTACAGATGAGGAAACCGAGTCACTTGTCCACAGTCACACAGCAAGAAAGGGGAAGGGTCAGGATGAGGCATTTGAGCCTCATCCGTATGTTTCCCCAGGATGCTCACTGACTAGGCAAGCTTTCACTCCAGTGTCTTGACCACACCCTGCTTGGATGGCAGTCCTGGCTGACTGGTATCCACTCTCCCTCAGGTCATGAGTGTCTTGCTGTTCATCGAGCACGTGGTGGAGGTGGCCCGTGGTAAGGTCTCCTGCAGGTTCTCCAAGATGCCATATCTCAGGATCGGTATGTCTGGGGACAGCAGTGGTTGGGAGGGGACCTGTGGGCTGGGGGGAGGTCTGTGGTTCTGCCATCTTTGCTGTATTCCTGTGCGCCCCTGACTCTTTAGGAACCTGGGGTACTTCATCTTCAAATGAGGCTCTCTCCTGTTTGTACTAAGGGCTTCCTCAGGCTCGGAGGCTCAGACCCACTGTACTGGCCACTTCACATGTGTCCTACCCACCCATCTCTCCCTGTGCCATTCATAGCCCTCACCTGGGTGAGAAGAGCCGCATCCCACCCTGGTCTTGTCCCAGGCTTAGCTGTTCACACTCACGGCCCCACATTAGCTGTTCCCAAAGCCTGATCACCGGAACCCATTCAGGCTTTGCCACAGTCTCTGCCCTGCCTTGCAGCCGACCTGCTCTCCAGCTTCCTGCTCATTGGAGTGCTCTTCGCCATCAGCATCAGCCTGCTGTACGGAGTGGTCAAGGTGAGGCCTGTGCAGGGATGGAGGGGCCAGGAGCAGATGCCTTCCTGCTGTCCTGAGAACCCCACAGAACCCCACTCCACATGTTCGGGGGAGATGCTGCTCCCCATGGGACTCCATAGTCTATCAGCTTCAGGCCCTTCCAGGATGTGACCTCCTAGGGGCTGGGCTATCAGTGGGACTATGAGTAGGGTTGGGGGCTTTGGGATAAAAGAAGGAGGGGACAATAATGTGGAGTATAGGGAGACTGATAGCGCTGCGCTTGCCCTTAGGGACAAGAGTCCCCGCCCCACCCCCACTGCAGAGGAACACTGGCTCATGGAATCCTGGGAATGTGTGGCTGTACTAGGGACAGCAGGCAGACCCAGAGTGGGAGTGGGGGTGACTTGGGGGATGGGGGAAAGACTAAGTCAGGCTGTGACTCCACTTCCTGTAAAAGAGGAGCCATCTGCTCCATGGCTTCTAGGTTGACCTTGTCACTCGGCCACCTGGAGAGAGCCTTGCCCTGAAGGTGGAGGGGATGCTGGTCAGGCAAGGTGATGGCCTGGAGTGTCCCTCCCTGGCCACCCCTGCTGCGTCTGAGAACCTCACCTCTCAGGTGTGTCCCTACTGTGTGACATGCCAACAGGGGACTGCAGAAACTTACACTGTCCAGCTAAAAATCGAAGAGCAGGGCTCCCTGAAGACTCAAACAGGGTTTCTCCGTCACCTGTGAGACAACTATGAGGGCCCCCAGGATACCACCTTTTCTGTGACTTTGCCTCCCAATGGGGGCAGTGCTGGGTTCCCACCAACGGAGACAGACACTGACTGACCTCTTAGCGACCCTTTTCATGGCCTGTCACATCTGGCCTTGACCACCTGGAGGACGATGGCTACTGCGAAGGGCAGGCTCCTCCCCATGGGCCTTTCCCTGCTGCTGCCTCTGTCTCTGGCCCTGTGCTCAGTCCCCTCATCTAACAAATTATGGATCTAGCTGGTGTCTCTTTCCAGGGTGCCCTGTTCAGTTCCCTTCTCTGTAGTGGACACCTTGTGGGCTCTTGAGGAAGAAAGAATAAGTCAGGCTCTGCTATCAGAGTGTCACCCAGCTTCTGCTACTGGGATGAAAATATCCGAGAGAACCATGCAGAAGGAGAGTTCATTTTGGCTTGTTTTTCCAACCCACGGTGTGCTGGCTCTCCTTCTTTGGGTGTGACACGAGGCACAGTATCACAGTGGGGAGGAAGTTGCATTTGGCTGGCAAAGCTGCTCATTTCATAGTAGCCAGGAAGGAGGGAGAGGAGAAAAGGGGCCATGGATAAGTTCAGAGCACACGCCCAGTGGCCTTACACACCCCTACATCCCACCATTTCCCATACCATTATCTCATGTCTTCTTTGCTGGGCTCAGTTGGTAGAGTGCTTGCCCAGCATACTTGCACACATACACATGCATGCACACACACATGCAGGCGTGCAGGTATGCACGCATACACGCACACACACACACACACACACACACACACACACAAACACACATGCATGACCCTGGGTTCAATACTCAGCACTGCACAGACAAGGCATGATGATATATACCTGCAGTCTGTGCTCTGGAGGCAGAGGCAGGAGAATTAGGGGTTCCAGGTCATCCCTGGATACAAAGGGAGTTTGAGGCCAGCCTAGAGTATCTGAGATCACGTCTTAAAAACAAAGACAAAAAAACCAAAAGACAGGCAAACATAAAACTCTAACAGAGCCCCTGTATATGGAGTTGGTTCCCTGGTGTCCTCTGAGACACCAAGATGCCCCTCTCCCAGTCCCCAGAGTGTGACCCACTGGAAAGTGTGTGGATCCAGGCAGGGCCTAGTCACTGATCTGGTAGCATCAGAGAAAGCCAGGGAGGGAGCAGGATGCGTGGGGACAGGGGCAGGCTGGAGTGCTGGCATGTCAGGGGTACCTGACAGGATGGACCTGCCTTCTAGAACCGGGAGAAGTACCTGATGCCCTTCCTGTCCCTTCAAATCATGGACTTCCTGCTGTGCCTGCTCACGCTGCTGGGCTCCTACATCGAGTTGCCAGCCTACCTGAAGATTGCCACCCGGCCCCGGCCCGTGAGTACCTGTGTGCATGACCTCACCTGGGCAGCCTGGCCAGGCCCCTAATCCCTGCAAACCACTCCCAGGCTCCTTCCTATGCAGGCTGTGCCTCATGCCTTAGGACCAAATGAGAGTGACGTGGGGTTGGAACCTGGTGTGTAATGCTACCACAGGGCAACAGCCCCTAGCCCCAGATGAAAGTAATATATATATGTCTCCAGGCCTCAGAGTCTGGTGAGATGGCTGTTTACACTGGCTGTGTGTGGGTTACCCCAGAGAGAAGGGGGTGGTGCCCTTCCAGGCCTCAGCTTAAGTCTAATTCCTCTTTTGGAATCAAATGGAGACGGCTGGACGGTCAAGACCAAGGAACAAAGGAATGGAGAAAAACTGTGGTGACCCTCGCCAGTCACAATGCACACAGCTCTGTTGCACTTGCCTTTCACAATCCCCCAACTCCAGTCCTTGAAGGGCTGGGCTTCTGGAAAGTGGGAGGGCTGGGAGTTAGAAGACCCCTGTTTGTGGTCCTAGCTCTGCACACACCCTGGTGTGAGCGTCACATGTCCCTTTCTTTAAGCACAGTTGATGAGGAGATGGCTGGTGGCTTGTGTGGAGAGTCTCTCTAAGGGAGGGCCGCTCTGTGCCCTGCCCATGGAGTCTCATGCCTCTTCTTGGTCCTCCTAAGGGCTCCTCTAAGGTCCCCCTGATGACACTGCAGCTGCTCGACTTCTGCCTGAGTATCCTGACCCTGTGCAGCACCTACATGGAAGTGCCCACCTACCTTAACTTCAAGTCCATGAACCACATGGTGAGTCTTGGCAGAAGACCAGGCTACATCCCCACTGTGCAGCTTGGGGCAAGATCCGCCCCCACACCCCGGAGAGCGGTCATGGTTAGAGGCTGAGTTTCCTGAGGGGAAGACTCAGGTGTGACTGACATATTGGGGGAGCAACTGTCATACAGAAGCATATAGGGTGAAAGGAGGCCTGGCCATAATGAGCCACACATCATCCTGCTCTGAGAAGTGCATTATAGGAATGACGCTAAGTGTCCACTGCTGTCTAACTCACTGTCCAAAGCGTTGTGGCTTAAAATAATAATTGGGGTGGCTTGCTAGGTGGTTCAGATGGGGACAACTAGCATGACAGCTAGGCTGGAGGTGAGGGATTTGCTCCCCCCAGACATCTTACCCAGTTCCCCACACACTGACCTTAAGTAGGGCAGCCTGAGTATCCTCAGGGCATGGCTGCTGGCTGTCTTCAGTAGAGGGATTGAGGCATCAATAGGGATATCTTCATCTGGGATCAGGTTGGCTGTTCTGGAAAGCTCACATCTGTACCCCAATGAGTCTAGCCCCACCCTCCAGCAAAGAGAACAGTGTTACTTAATTCAGAAGAAGGGGGATCAAAGAAGGTGTGTGTGTGTGTGGTTCCAGAAGTAGTGGTGTTCACCTGTAATCATAGCACTTGGGAGGATGAGACAGGAGGATTGCTGTAAGTCTGAGACCAACTGGGCTATAATTGCAAGACTATTTCAACAAACAGACAGGCAGAAAGAATGTGTGGGCATATCTGCTCCTTGCCCAGAGATGGTGCCTCTCTTACCTGGTGTCAAGAAAGTTGGTCCCAGCTGGAGCTACCCTGGTGGTGGTGGGTTTGACCTGTCAGGTGTTAGAGGACTAGGTGGCTCTTGGCAGCTAAAGCTGTTCTATGAGGATATGAGGTGGTTCCCAATCTGGGAAGCAGCTACACTCATTTCCCCTGTGGCTCCTGAGTTGGGAGTTGCCTAGGTGGAGTGTGCGTGTGTGTGCGTGCGTGCGTGTGTGCAAGCGTTCGTGTGTGTGTGTGTGTGTGTGTGTGTGTGTGTGTGTGTACCCACCCTGACTGATGGGGGAACTAGGGCCCCCAGGGCTGAGGTATTGATGTGGTTTTATATTGTTGCAGAATTATCTCCCGAGCCAAGAAGGCATGCCTCACAGCCAGTTCGTCAACATGATGATCATCTTCTCAGTCGCTTTTATCACTGTGCTCATCCTGAAGGTGAGTGGCCCTGCGACCCCATGGTTCTGTGAGCCTGGTTAGAGTTGTGCAGTGGCTCAGGTGAGGAAGCAGGATGAGGTGTGTTTGTGGTCCCCTCCTGCTTCTAACCTTTCCCCAGCCCTCCTGCTTAGCTTGGAACACTTGGGGACATTCTGCTTAGAGGGTGTGGGTCTGTGAAGCCGAGTGTACTCAGCTCCCTGGGCCCAGCATGTAGCTCTTTGTGACACTGGTCCAGTGTGCTGTCCTAAGTTACATTTCAGTGACACACAGTATTCTGTGTGCTCTTAAAAACACAACAACGTATCAGGGGGTTTTGTTTTGTTTTGTTTTTGAGACAAACATACTATGTAGCCCAGACTGACTTTGAACTCCTAATCCTCCTGCCTCCACTTTCCAAGTGCTGGGATCATAGCTACGTACTCATTCTTAGCTCAGAGGTAGTTTTGAAGAGGACTATGCCACTGTTGTGCTGTTTCAAGATGGATGGGGTCCTTCAGTTTCCCATCACTCAAATGGCTGAGTAGGGCATACCTGGCTGTGTCCAGGGAGGCTAGAGGGCCGATCAAGAAGCCTGGAGAGTCCTCCTGCATGGTGGCTGTGGGTATGAGGATGGGCAGTCTCTGGGGCATGCCAAGCTGGTATGTGAGAAAGCTCAAAGCCCCAGCGGGAGGGGAGTCTGAGCAGCTGTTTGGATGCTGCCTTCTGGGGTGAGCGAGTGTGGCTCCCTGGAGGCACTGACTATCCAGAGCTTCTCAGGCAAGAGCAGGGGGGTGAACAGAGCACAGACTAAACAGGCTCTTTTCCAGGTCTACATGTTCAAGTGTGTGTTGAGATGCTACAGATTAATAAAGTACACAAATTTGGCCACAGAGAACAGCAGCTCCAAGATGTTCCTCAAGGTGAGCCTGATGAAGGGTCAAATACCAGGGCTACCACCCTCTTGCTGTGCCACTTGGGGCTAGTTCCTTTCTGGGCCTCAGTACTTGTAAGAAGATTGTTGGACTAGAAGAAATGTAAACAGCATCAACTCTGATGGTCTAAGATTCCATCTATCCATCCACCTCCCTACCAACCCATTATCCATCCATCTACCCATCTAACATCCAGCTATCTACCCAACTACCTACCCATCCATCAATTAATCTATTCATTCATCCATCTATCTACCTACTCATCCATCCATCCAACCATTAAACATCATACACTTACTCATTGTCTATCTATCCATTATCCATCCATCCATCTACCTACCTACCCACCCATTCATCATCTATCCATCTACTCACCTATCCACCTACCATCCAGCCAACTACCCACCCACCCACCCATCTATTCAGTTACCCATCTATTCACTGACTCATCTGTCCATCCATTCATCCACCTACCCATCCATCACCATCATCCAACCATTATACATTCATACATTTACTTATTCTATAATCCATCCATCCATCCATCCATCTTTCATCCTATCCACTCACTTATCCATCTACCCATTCATTAAATTATCATCTATCCTATATATCTACTCATCCATCCAACTGCCCATCTAACCATCATTCATTCATCTACCCACTCATCCATCTACCCAGACATCTAACCACCAACACCCATCCACCCACCCGTCCCTCCATTCATCCTCCTATGACTCACCTCCCATCTATCCATATATCTATTCATCCATCCAACCACACATCCAAACAGCCGTATTCTATCTACCCTCATCCATCCACATCCACCCATTCAGTCACCATTCACCATCCATCCAACCAAGCACCATCCACTTATTATTCATCATCTATCCTTCCATCCTTCCTCTGTCCTTTCCTGCCTCTTGTTCCTTTGGTCTTGTACCCAATCCTGGAGGGTAGATGACATTGTGATGTCACCTCTGTCTTAGGGGTGTGCACAGTCTAGAGTGGTCCCAGTTGCTGAGATGTGTTTATACCTTGGTATGAAACATTGAGCTGGCACACCAGTGCATCAGGGAATGCTTCCTGGAGGAGGTGACCTCTGGTAGGGGACTGGAAAGAGAGAGTGCCTGGAAGCAGCTGACTGTGACATGATGGAAAATTGCAGCTGCCCTAAGTGTTGGTAGCTCATTGCGTTAGCTATGACTGCAAGCACCAGAGACCTAACTCCTATTGATTTAAATCCTGAAAGGAATTTAGAAGCATTTAGAAGTCCAATATAGGTGTAGTTGAGTCCTGATCTTGGGGTTTGATTCCCATATACTCTCCTTTCCCCAGTCTTGGCTCCAATTTCAGGCAGAAGCCATAAGCTGACATCCTACCCTTTTAGTAACCCCAGCAGAAAGAGTCGTATATCTGACTGGACCAATGTGGGTCACATGATTTCCCCCAGTTAGAAGATTATAGCCAGGGGGATAGAATTCGACTCTGAGTGACTCATCCTAGGTGACATGTCTACCTGCTGGATGGGAGCCAGTTCTTTCTTCTTGTTGTTGTTATTTGTTTTTAAAGAGTTATTTATTTATTTATTTATTTATTTATTTATCATGTATACAGTGTTCCGTTATATGTATTCCTGTTCACCAGGAACCTCATAGATGGTTGTGAGCCACCATGTGGTTGATGGGAATTGAACTCAGGACCTCTGGAACAGCAGTCAAGGCTCTTAACTTCTGAGCCATCTCTCCAGCCCAAGGAGCCAGTTCTTTGGAGAGCATTTGGGCTGAGAATGTTCATTGAAGCCCTGGGATATTGAGGCCAATGGGCCAAGGCAGGTGCATGCCTTGTGGGAATCAGAAGTGTAACCTGTAGCCCAGGTTAGATTTGAAAGTGTTCAGCTGTCTCCTCTGTCTTTTCCAGGTGGCTCTGCCGTCCTATGAGGAAGCCTTGTCTCTACCCACTAAGAATTTAGAGGGGGACCCTGCTCCACCCCCATACTCAGAAGTGTGAGCCCACCAGGCCTCAGCGCTTGGGCTGGGAGGGGTGGGACCTCCTCCTCCTGCTTCTTCTTTACTTTGGTGGCTGCTGTGACCTCCTACAGGACAATCTGCTTGTGTATCCCCTTACTGTCCTCTCCTCCTGGAGACCCCTCACTCATGACTGAGTCACCCCTGGCCTTAAAGACCCTTGGAGTCTCAGAATACTCAGCCTAGCAGCTCAACTTGTCCCCAGTAGCAAAGACACTTGTTCAGAGCACAGTCATGGCAAATTTGGTAGAGTGAGTTTGGTTACAAGCAACCAGCTTGATGTGCTTAGCCAGGCAGCCAGCACTACAGAGGCAACAAGAAAGGAATTTAGCCAACCAATAGTTCTGGGTGTTCGTTTATATGAAACTCTCAGGTTACAGGGCAGTTCATGATCGTGGTTACCCATTTGCCAACTCTGTATCCTCAGAGTATACATATAAAACAATTGCTTCAAACAGATTGCTCAAGCAAATAGCAATTCAGCCAACTGTTGTTACTAGGATTTATGATAAAATCCCATAAAAAAAAAAAACAAAAACAAAAACAAAACAAAAACCGCAGTGTCAAACAAAGGAAAAGTAAAGGAAGTGGAGTTCCTTCCTATCCTCACTTCAATGCACCCGGTGGGTACCTAGCCTCTCTCTGCTTGCCTTCTGCTAGTAGCTAGAGGCTGGGGAATCCAACACACATTCCTGCAGCTGCCCTGTCCATTCTGCTCGGCATGGAATATAATGATGGCTTCTGTTTTAAACAGTCCCTTCCTACCAGCCACTGCTCTGATGGCAAGCTGTCCTCACCTTCAGACAAGTGCTGGCTCTGTGTTCCCCATGGCCACATAGTAGTGAGGTCCTTGCAAGGGTCACCTTAGCCACAGACAGATTTAGGGTCTGGTTGTCATGCCATCCCAACAGCCAGGTTGGTTCGGCCTGTTCTGACAAAGGGTATGTATGCTCAGATGATGACAGGCTTGGAGTCAGATGCTCTGTGGGTAGCTGTCTGTCTGCATGGCTGCCCAATTGGTACAGGCTAGCCCATGGGAGGGGGGTGAAGAACCATCCAGAGGCTTGTCTCCCATGGTGGCAGCAGAGAGGGTCGGTCCATACCTTTCTGCTGGCTTTCCCATCGCTAGGGGTTGTGCTGAGGATTAATCCTATGGCTAGGGATCTGCACCTTGCCTGTGGTGTGGACGGGGTTGCAGGGTCGAGAGAGGGTCCCATTGCACCTGTGTCATTGCTTGTGTGTGTGACTTGGAATAGGGGGCCAATAAAGCAGCTGCAAGCTCTGCTCTGGCTCATGTGGTTTTTGACAGATGATGCAGGGACAGAGGACCAGCCTCTGGCCTCCAGCCTTCATTATCCCAGCACACATGTGCATAACACTTCTGCTCTCCACCCCCTCCCCCCGCCTGCCCAGCTTGTCAGTGTCACCCCCCCATGCTGTTTCTGACCACAGGTCACTATGTGAACTTCCTCACATCTCCCCAGTCCAGGGGGAACTCTATTCACAATGAGAGAGATGGCCTCCAGCCAGGGCCTGTTCTGGATGCTGGGAACTCACAGGCTGGCGCTGGGAGACAGATCCATAAATGGTGGTCATTACTTAGGGCAGGGGGTGGGAGAGTGGGGGGGAGAGAGGAGTCCATGACCTCAGAGTTCCGAGGATGAAGTTTCTTAGGGGACATTTCACCAAATGGAGTGAATGACAGGTTGGGCTAAGTAAAGGTTGGTCCAGGCCAAAGCTGCAGAATGTGCAGGGCCGCCATGGTGTGGGAAGGGCTGGGCTCAGTGTTCTTACAGCTGAGCAAAGTGGAGGCAAGCATGGGCCCTTGCATGGCAGGACTCTTTGCTTGCTCACCCTGGCCAATCTCATCCTGAAGAGCACACCATGGATGAAGAAGGAAGTGAGCAACAGAAGCTTTAGTGAGTCCATTATGCCCACTGTCCCCCCCCCCAACATAGCCCTGATGATTCTTAGGTCTTACCACAGAGGGAAAAGGCCAGGGAACTTGGGTTTCAGGCATGGCTGGATCCAAGACTGATGTTTTCCTCATCACGTGTCTTTCTCCATCTCCTGTTTCTCCTGCTGCGGCTGCTGAGCAGTGAAGACCTGCCTAGGAGGGACTTCAGGAGACAGCTACAGTAGTTTGAGTCAACATCTGTCACCAAAAGAGACCAAATATCTGGCATGGTGGCATACTTGAGGACAGAGGCAAGAGGATCTCAAGTCATTTACACTAGCCCGAGCTGCATAGTAAGACCTTGTCTAAAAAATCCAAGTGCTGGGGGGGGGGGGGTGTATAACTCAGTGCTTTCCAAGCACGCACAAGGTTCTGGGTTCAATCCCCAATAAAAACAAAGTCAAAAGCTAAAGACCCAAGCCTCAGACCTGTCAGGGCACCCTGGAAACAGAAAATTTCACTGTGTGATCTTGCTTTTTATCAGATCCCCCAAGCAACCGATAACATGTGACCCCAGCACTGATGCAAAAGGAGTTTCAGAGAGATGCAGGGACACCAGGTGACTTTCCCAAAGCTCCACATCACTTGGGTTAGACGGAAGCCTTTATTTCCAGTGTCAACTGAGGGTTGTTGGGATGGACTGGACTGTGTGAGCTTGTGTCTTGCAAAGATCCATGTGAAGACTCCTTACCCTGACCCCAAGCTGCCCCAGCAAGTAGGGGATGGGGCAAGGTCAGAGGTCACAAGAAGCCACTTTGCATCCCATCATCATTTGGTCCAATGGGCCAAACCGTGGATCCCAAGGACAAGAAGGAGTCTGGGTGTACTTCTGCTTCCCCACTCCCTGCCCCCAGTGCTGGCCAGGAGTCTTGGAGCTGAGCTGTGTGGTGGGATTGTGCCCTGTGGTCAGGCAGCAGAGAGGGGGCAGCCTAGGGACAGGAAATAGCTGGGTTTGGGAAAGTTCATGTGGCCAGCCAAGTCAAGCGAGCTGTGGTCGCCTGGGCAGCCTGTGTAGGGGCCTCTCAATGCTCTCCTTGAGGCTCAGACAGGGGCTCTTTGATGGGGAATGGGGACCCCTGAGGGCTGCCTGAGTGGGAGGCCACGAGGAAGCCAGTTGGGAGAGGGGCTGTTGCAGGGCAGGCAAGATGGTGGTTGCTGGAGTGCTCAGAATCATATTGGGTCACGGAGCAGGAAAGCATAGGTTTCTTGGGGACTATAACAGTGGCAGAATGGTCCCCCAATTGCATGGGTCCTTCTGTGTTTCATGTCCACGTACAAATGGAGGACAGGACACAGGCAGGCCCCAGCCTTGCCCATGATCCACATGTGACTTCAAGCTGGTGCCCACCCCTACCCTGGACCTCAAAGGTAGTCATTGCATAGCACCTGCTGTGTGAATCCAGGGGGTGGAGAAATGTGTGTCGTCTGTGGACATGTGGCTGGATGTTAGTTGAGAGTGTCACCCAGGTAGACTAATGTGTGGTATCTCACATTAGTGGAACATAGTGCTAGCTACTGTCTTCCCTGCACACCTTCCCTACCTCGTCTAGCACTTGACTTCCAGTTGGTGTGACCCCTAACAGGGCTCAAGACCATGTGATATCACACATGACTCTTCCTCCCAAAGAGGCAGTGTTCTAGCTATTGGCACGGCATGGCAGGCTATCCATCACTTTTTTCTTGTAGGTCCTGGATGTCCAACAGCCCTGCAAGGGCGACTGCCTTGTGACAGTAGATTAGCTGCACCCTTTAGCTGGGTTCTGCCTGACTTTGGGGTGACTAGAGAGTCCATTCAATCAGATCACTTTTGGCAGCAACACCAATTTTTTTTTTTTTTTTTTTTTTATGGTGAAAAAGTGTGTATTTGGAATTAGCCAGCTGGACTCAGTTTAAATGATCCTAATTTTGTTGGCAACATCCAGAACATCATAATCAGGAGCCAACAGAACATACACCTTCTTCTCTCCGTCAGGCCTTATGAGGGTGTTGACTTTGGCCACATCAATGTCATAGAGTTTCTTCACAGCCTGTTTGATCTGGTGCTTGTTGGCCTTGATGTCCACAATGAACACAAGTGTGTTGTTGTCTTCTATCTTCTTCATGGCTGACTCAGTGGTCAGGGGGAATTTGATGATGGCATAGTGGTCAAGCTTGTTTCTCCGGGGCGCGCTCTTCCGAGGGTGTTTTGGCTGCCTCTGGAGCCGCAGGGTCTTGGGCCTCCGGAAAGTGGGTGACGTGCGGATCTTCTTCTTTTTGTGGCTGTGGAGATCTTTCAGCACTGCCTTCTTGGCTTTCAAGGCCTTCGCTTTGGTTTCGGCTTTGGGAGGGGCAGGAGCTTCCTTCTTCGCTTTCGGCGCCATCTTGGCGAAAAGCAGCAACACCAATTTGTAATAGAGTTGAGGCAGGCAAACTTAGGGAATAGCTCACAATGTGGGATTCCACTTGACTTGGACTATACACTCAATCCTCTTCTAAAAAATGTACTTGGTAATCTAAGACCATACCTGCATTGAGCTGCAAATTCACCCAACTCCAAACAGTGGAATATATTTTCTTTGCAATGATCATCCATAACTTCCTATTTTACTTAATGGCAAGGTGGCTCAGCAGGTAAAGATGTTTGCCACCAAGGCTGGCAACCTGAGTTTTACCCCAGGATGTACATGGTAGAAGGAGAAAACTGACTTCTGAAACTCTTATCTCCACCACACACTGGAATGTGTGTGCTTACACACAGAACAACAACAACAACACACACACACACACACACACACACACACACACACACACACACTTGCTTTTGTGGACAGTTTCTACTTAAATACATTCCCAGGTGTATCTAATACTGGATTGATGTGGACATGACTGGTTTTGGGTACATGCTCAGTAAGACAAACTGTCCTTTGGTGAAAGACCCTATTTACCATCTCATGCTTGAGCGTAATTGGGCATGCACATGGTTAACATCAGATGCATCGTGGTGGAGGAACAAACATGGTAGAAAAAATTTATAGAATCCAAACCTGTCAATCAAGATAGTTGCTCTTGCTAAGCCCCCTAGAAACCAGCTCATGTCTCCCTTGGATCCCATAGAAGGCAGCCCTAAACAATAACAGGACCCTTCAGTATTCTCTCACTGGGACAGCCTGCACGTGCCCGCAGCAAATCTGCCTGCTCTGTCACTTTGCTCTTGAATAAAGTTTCCTTGCTGCTTTGCAATTGCTGTGCGCCTTCATTTCAGTTCCTTGAACAAGATGCCAAGACCCTGGAAACATCCGGATCAGACACCAGCCACGGGTGACAGAGTCATTTTAAATGTCAGAATAGCAGGCAGGCCCAGAGCTTGGGCTGGGACTCTCCATGGGCCTTTGGCGGGAATCTGCAGCTGGGTAGTTCTCTGCAGCCACAGGATTGTGTGCATCCTTGACTGTCTGGGCTCCTGGGGGCCAGTGCCCATAGCCAGTCCCTTCTCCAGGATCCTGGAGAATGTCTGCCTAGTGTCATCAGGTATGTCCCAGCTGGCAAGAGTGGCCAGCATGAGGGAGCTACAGCTGCATGTGAACACTCAGCCTGTCCTGGGGATAGTGCAGTGGCCACTCCACTGGTCCAGCTGGTTCAGCAGAACCATCATTCCAGCATCCTCTGGCTCACGTGCTCTCTCTCCGACAGGATGGGTTGTGTAGCCACTCTTGGATGTTCTGGTCTAGATGACCTTTGGGCTTTTTTCAGAGCCAAAGGTGTGAAGTATACATCACTTAGTTGATCACAAAGTCTGATTTTTCCCTCTTTTCTTAAATGCAGTCTCACTTGGTTGCCCAGGCTTGTGTCAAACTCCATGTTCAAGCAATCCTCTTCTTCCAAGGCTGGGACTACACATGACTGCTAGTGCTTCTGGCTGTCTGAATTCTGGTCTGGGGGTGACCTGGGCCCCAAGATACCTTTCACCCAGAGGAATGCTTGGTTATTTTTCCTGTTTCTCTGTCAAAATACCCTGAAAAAAGCAACTTCAGGAAGAGATGGGTATTTTGGCTTATAGCTTCAGGCAGGGAAGCCATGATGGTATGAGTTCCAGGTGGCTGGTCGTATTGTGTTGGCAGTCAGGAAACAGAGCTAAAACACCAGTTCTCAACTCTATTCCTCCATTGTACTCAGCCTTGGACCCCAGCCCATGTGACTGCCCACATTTAGGGTGAATGAACCTAGTCAAGGTAACCCCTCAAGGCATGCTCAGAGCTAATATAACCCAGACAATCCTCACAGGTGTGCCTGGAGGCCTGTCTCCTGGTGAGTTTAGATTTCCCTCAAGTTGACAATCAGTGTTAGCCATGACAGAGAGTGGCTGAGCCTGCTGCCACTTCCTGTGTGCCCATGCTGGGTCTTCAGAAAGTCGGGTGACATGTGCTCCTTGTCTGGGACTTGTGCCAGGTGTTGGGGGACAGAACTAGGACTTAGCGAGCAGTATTGAGGCAGGCCCTTTCAGGGACAAAGCCTGTGCTAAGCCACCGTGACCCTGGGCATGCTAGTCACTGCATCCTCATTTCTCCTGATGGATACAGGAGGATATTGAAAAAGACAAAACAAAACAAAACAAACAAAAACAACAAACAAACAAACAAAAACAAAAACAAAAAACAAACAAAAACAACCAAACAAAAACAAAAACAAAAAACAAACAAACAAACAAGCATCCCCTCAGCCCTCACTGCATTTTCTTCTCACAGTCTGTGACATGCCTCAGTTTCACAGAGGGACAGGGGAAATGGAGTCTCTGGAAGCCACCACAGTAGATACGTACACAACAGGGCATCAAGTCCAGCTCTGTGCAATTCTCAAGTGTTTCCTTCTAGCCAGGATCCCTGCAAGGCCGCCTGCCAGGCCACGGCACAGTGTTAGATGGTGATATGCAAACGAGGAAGCTAGATGTAACTAGTCTGAATTTATATGAACGGAATAAACATACAAACCGCACCTCAAACCAGCTATTTCACGGCTATTATTTTATTAGCAGGAGGCAGTTCTGAACTATGAGTTGGTTCAGAGTTATAGAGGTGGGAGGTGGAGGAGTTATAGAGGTTACATATGCTGGAGAGTAGCTCAGTGGGTAAAGTGCTTGACACGCAAGCATGAGGACCCGAGTTCAAATTCCCGGCACCCATGAAAAAGTTAGGCATAGGGATGTGAACCTGTAACCCCAGGACTGGGGGTGAGACTGCCGAGAAAGATGGATCCCCTGGGGCTCCATCCCTGGGGATCCTCTGTGTCTTAGTCACTGTTCTATTGCTGTGAAGAGAATCTGTGACCAAGGCAGCTCACATAAAAGAAAGCATTTAATTGGGGGATTGCTTACAGTTTCAATGTCAGTCCATTATCATCATGGGGGGGGGGAGTATGGTGGCACATGGCACACAAGGTGTTGAAGTAGTTCAGAGCTATAACCTGTTCTGCAAGCAGGGAGAGAGAGAGAGAGAGAGACTGGGGCTTGTTGTAGGCTTTTGAAACTTCAAAGCCCATCCCAATGACACATTTCCCCCAACAAGGCCACACCTCCTAATCTTTTCAAACAGATCCACTTCCTGGTGACCAAGCAGTCAAACAGATGAACCTGTATCGGACATTCTTATTTAAACCACCACACCCAGTCTGAAAAATAAGGTGGAGTGTGATAGAGTGGTAGAGGAAGGACATTTGAGGCTGAATTCGATCTTCCACACACACATGCACATGTAATACATACAAACACATGTGGGCACGAACATGCAGATTAGGTTAACTCCAAACTCGGTGACTCACAACTGTGAGCTCATCACTTGGAAAACTGAGGCTACCCCGTGCTATAGCATGAGACTCTGTCTTAAGAAAATTGGAAAAAAGTAATGAAGGTTTGTTTTGGGATTGAGCAATACAGCCAGTGCTGGGCAGTGGGTGCAGGTACCCACTGTTGCAGAAGGGACCAGGCTTCCTGGTCTGAGACAGGAGGCAGTTGGCTGTTGGAGGAAAGTGCTGGGCCTTCGCATGATCACTGGAGAGGGAGTCCGAAGTCGTACTTTGGCAGTGGCAAGCACTCTCCCCCAGCCACCCTGGGCACTTTAGATTTCTGGGGAGCTGTTGGGTATGGAAACGGAGCACACAGAGTTCCTGATTTTGAGGCCAGGGAAAATGTTTCACATTTTAAAAACACAAATATTTCTTTTTCTTTCCTCAATGTATGCACTGAACTTCCAGGTGCCCCCAGCTGTCGGCGCCATGGTGGAATGTGAAAGCCTTCCTTCTCTCTGTGACCCGCACCGTTCCTGAAAGCCTACCTGTGGCATATTTTGGGACTCTGCTAACTAGAGGAGTGACACAGAGAAGGCGCCTGTGCTGTTCTTGGGGGCACAGACCAGCCATTCAGAAGGGAGCTGAAAGGGCGGCTTCATGGGCCCAGCTGGGCCCAGCAACAGGCTCTGTCCCCTGAGCCACAGGATGCTGGCTCAGACTGTCCCTGTCCACCCTGCCAAGAGCCCAAGCATGCACCCCTCACTGAAGCCACCATCACTGCCACCATTGCTGCCCCTCATGTGACCTAGATGGGACCCATTCATTACTACATACGTTAACAAACTCCTTCATTTGCTTGTCACAGTCCCTGAGCCTCAGGGATGGGAAGGGAACTGAATAAAAAGGGACCCTCCATGCCGGGGTGGCAAGGACAGCCACGCAGCACCATTCGAGAGATGGGACATCTGCTGCAGTTTCTGGGGTCTGTGCAGCCACTCTGGAAAAGAGGACTCCCTCCCCGCCCCCCAAGCAGTGGAAGGGAGGTGTCAGTAGCCCAGAGACATCTGGGTTTGTAAAGGTGCCGAGGGCTGAGAACTGGGGACAAGGGAGGTGTCGGTAGCCCAGAGACTTCTGGGTTTGCAGAGGTACAGAGGACCTGGGGACAGATGAGACCAAAATGGGCGAAGGCAAAGGGAGCAATTTTTTCTTTAACATAGACACAAAGGGGAAGATGTCTTGATTCTGCCCTTGAACCGGCTGGGTGGTTCCGCTAGTCATCGAACCTCTCTGGGCCTCAGCTTCGGCATATGGCAAGTGGGCTGATAGACTGCCCGACAGGTTTGCGGGCATACACACAGGAGAGTGACAAGTGTGAGCATCATGACAGTGTGAGGGACGATGCCATGGTCGCTGAAGGTGCAGCTATGGACTAGGTCAGCTATGCCTGAGGATCTTCTTTTACATCAGTCTGTACCCTTCCCCTCTAGAGTGAAATGCACGGTGCAGTGAGCTGTAGCAGTGGCAAATCCCTGCCTCATCTTCCTTCTGTCTTCTCATCCTCTTGTGACCCCACAGGGAGGACTGTGAGGATTAACAAGGATACTTCAGATGATCCCTCAGCCTCTCTAGCTAGCGAGCTCCTCCACGGTCAGCACTGGCACTGTCCCACTCCCAGAAGAGGGATGAGGCACAGAGGGGTGCAGCAAGCTGCCCAAGGTCACAGCAGCGGATGATCTGGCTCCCGTATCTGCCTTTAGCCATTATCGCCAGCCCCCCCCCCCCACCAAATCGCCACTGCCTTGCTCATGCTAAGCATGGCCATGCTAGTTGCAATTAAGATCCGGGAGAATTGTGCTAAGATGGAGCTGGTGCCAGGCAGATGGGGAGAATTGGGACAGGTGGAGAAAGAAGAAGGTGTGTGTTCGGAGAAGTGACTAGAGAGGAACCTGGGCTTGGGATTGTGGGTGGGAAGGACTTAGGCGTGGAATGAGGGGGCAGTGCAGGGCTAGGGCTGGAGTCCAATGGACTCAAGTGTCCCTGGGTGGTAGGTCCAAGTCAGCACGGGCTCTGGCCAAAGCAGCCTCCCCCACCCACCTGAGATTTCCTGAATTCCAGCTGTGGCTTGAGTTGCTTCTGCAGGCAAAGGGGCTCTTGTGGCCAACTGCTCCCACCCTCCCTTTCCAGGCACACACACACCTCCATTCAGCCTGGCCCCGCCCCTGGGGGTTGGGGCAGGGGTGCTCTTCCCTGCCCAGAGGGTTGATAAGACAACTCCTTCTGGCTCCTGTTGTATGCCACCGCTGTCCCTGTTGCCGCAAACATGAAAGTCACCTCTGGCCCCGTCTTTCCACTCTGCAGCCTGCTGCTGCTGCTACAGGTCCCTGATAGCCTTGGCCTTGTCCCTCAGTCCAGAGGTAAGAGGACCATGGGTGATGGGGAATGCTGGGTCCACAACCCTTGACAAATGGTGTGAGAAGCTGAGCTCGGAGACAGATGGAGGTTAAATGGGAATCAAGGTTTGGGGGTATCTGTGCAGGGAGGGCAATGGAGATAACGGTGTTCCTGAGGGTAGGGGCAGGTGTCTGTTCAGCTTCCATCAGTCTTTCTGGGTCTGGGCTCTCAGGGGCTGTGCTCTGACAGCCCTCAGATGCTCAGCCACTCCAGCGCAGATGGGGAAACTGAGGCTGTAGGAGGAGGACCTGCCTCGGCTTGTCCTGTGAGATAGCCCCAGAGCCACAAGGGATCAGGTCCTTTGTCTGGGGTATGACCGACTCTGTCTCTGGACCCCCCAGTTCACCCATTTTGAGGCTGAGATGGCAGGGAGCAGGCTGTCAGTTGTGGAGAACCCGTGCATTTTCTGGCCCTTTGTGTCCACAGGGTATGTGCTTGTTTCTGTGTGGCAGGGGCTGGGCAGGACAATGTGTCACAAAGTCCATCTGGGCTGCAGGACCAAGACATCTGGTCCTCAGCTTTGTCTCCTTCGCAGATGGGAGGTGAGGTTCAGATAGTGTTGCTCCTGTCCCGGGGTCCCAGAGCAGCTGAGCAGGGGCTGAACCCAGGTCTGCCTCCCTCCACCACTGGCACACCCGTCACTGGTGCTGCCTGGGGGTCTGGAGGCACCCTGTTCCTGGGGGTGTCTCAGGCCCACCTGGCTAGGATGACCAGGAATTCCTACTCTTTCCCTGCCCCAAATTTGCTGATGAAAAGAGGCTGTGCACATGGGTACCATGTTGGCTCTTGAGGCCGTGCCCACCCAGGAGCTCCCTCAGTGTCCTCCTGCCTAACGTTCTGCCTCCGCATATTTTGCCTGTTCTTGGAGGATCCTTCGAAGAGGTGTCATTAGCCTTCTGCTCAGATGAAGAAGACTCAAGAGGGGCAGTGTGGCCCAAGACCCGAGGGGTCTCCCGTTTTTCTCCCCACGGGTTGAGCCGCTTGCCTGAGGCTACACACTGAGCTGAGGATTTAGCTGGACCACAGACCTCTCCTCTGACATCTGTGTCTTCTGCTTTCTCCCCCTGCCCTTTCCAGGGAACCTCTGCCGGACACGGCCCACTGACCTGGTGTTTGTCGTTGATAGTTCTCGCAGTGTGAGACCCGTGGAGTTTGAGAAAGTGAAGGTGTTCCTGTCTCAGGTCATCGAGTCCCTGGATGTGGGGCCTAATGCCACACGGGTGGGCTTGGTCAACTATGCTAGCACCGTCAAGCCCGAGTTCCCACTTTGGGCCCATAGCTCCAAGGCCTCGCTGCTGCAAGCCGTGCGCCGCATCCAGCCTCTGTCCACCGGCACCATGACTGGCTTGGCCCTGCAATTCGCCATAACCAAGGCCTTGAGTGATGCTGAGGGTGGGCGCACCAGATCACCCGGCATCAGCAAGGTATGGAGCACTGGTGGATTGGAGCAGGAATCAGAGCTGATGCCATAGGGTTTTTCAGGACTCTCTGTTCAGAGTGTTGCCTGGTGTCTCTGAGGTGGGGCAGCTGTTTTAGAGATGGAAGGTCACTACAAACATCACCCTGTGGAAATCTTCCTTGAGGCGGAGAAAGGCAGGCCACGTGCTTATGCTCGGGATGGTGAGAACTGTGCAGCCTCGCCGTCCCAAGCTAACACTGCCACTCTGAATATGTTACTTTAAAGCACAGTGCCTCAGTTTCCCCATCTATGAAATGGAGTACTAATAACGTCTCTTTCAGCTTGGCTCAGCAAGGTGCCTGGTACCCAGCACGCCCCACATAGCACTAGTGTACTTTGCAAGCCTATTCTTGGGAAGGTGAGACAGTTCCCTGAGTCACCATCGCGGAGGGCTCCGGGGGTGTGCCCAGCAGCACACAGGCTTCTTACCTTGTCCTTTCTTCAAGTATGTCCCCTCTTCGGCTCTTGTTGGCCTGAGAAGTCCCCATTTCCCTGCCCTGGCCCTGGTCCAGGGAGTAGCCCCTTCCTCATTCCACTTTCTTGCTCACTGTAGACCAATGCCTAAAGCTGATAGTCCCGTATCACACACAGGGAAAACGGTACAGAAAGCACCAGCAATGTGCTCAAATTCTCAGTGGCAGACGTGTTCAGTGATTGTGACACACAAACCCAGCCATCCTCAGTCCTCAGAGAAGTGACACCAGACAGCTACTGGTCTAATTTGTGGTGCTGTTCAAATGATTTAGTGTGAGGTACAGGGGTTGGGGCTGATGGCTATACTCTGAGGATGGGTAGCTCCAGGGGGTGCTGATGGAGAGAGATGGGGAGCTATGCCACTTGCTTCCAGCCCGTCCTTAGGGTAAATTGGTCCCCTAGATCAGCCTGAGTGGGCTGGTGAGGACAACACTCCCCTAGCAGGTCACAGGGAGGCTGCTGGGGGTGGACACCTGGTGGGATCTTTAGATGTCTCAAGGTTGGGCAGTATCTCAGAAACTAGAAACCACAGGGGATTGGGTGGAGTGTGACAACTCAGAGTCACAGCTAGGTTTCCGCTCCAGGTCCCCAAGGGGAGGAATGTGCAGAATCACTTCCCAGGGGACTATGTGATGGTTTTAAAATAGTGGTTGACCCTTTGGGGCTCCTGCTGCTGAGTCATCTCACTCACTGTGGCCTCACGCCTTTCCAGAGGCAGAGACCCTGGGTAAGCAGAGAGGGCCTCAAGGAAGGAGCCCCACTTCTGGCCTAGACCTGCCCTAACTACTTTACAGCCAGGCACTACTACACTGCAAGGCTGGGGTCCTTCTTCCTTGGGTACCCAGCTAGGGACTGTAGGAGGGGATCAGCCAGCAGTCTTTTCTTCCTTGTAAGAGGTAGCTGACATCCTGGGTAGTGGAGGAGGACAAAGCGGCGGCATTTTCCTTCAATGGGTTTGTTCTCTAGATTTGGGGGGTTGACCTTCTTTTGGGCCCAAAGTAACACAGCTACATCCTGGAGGCGCCCCATTTTCATTCATGAGCCTCGGTTTCCCTCTGGTGGTTATTATGCAGAACTACACGGGGCTAGTTTCTTGCCTGGGCGATTTCCCCACCCTGACCACGAGGGCCTCAGGGAGACCAGAGGCCATGGTCACCAGGGCCTGGTTCTCAATAGCTGGAGAACCCTAAAAGCTTGAGAGTAAGACACATGGCTCTATTGCAGAGTTTCTGAGAGACTCAAGACTCCAGGACCCCAGAGCTTCCTGCCTAATGGAGGAGGCTCCAGAGGCTGGACTCAGAAGGGAGACACCTCAACTCTCATCTCTCATCTCCCCATCTCCCACAGTCAGAAAAAGTCTGTAGCCCCGTGGCTAGTGGGACCTCTTTCGTGTGTGTGTGTGTGTGTGTGTGTGTGTGTGTGTGTGTGTGTGTGTTGGCTGCCACTAGCCCTGTGCCCCTGGGCGAATTCCGGTGTCTCGCAGATCTCCGACTCCTCTGTTTTGAGGGTTTGCTGGAGTCGGTCCTCACATGCTCCCGCGTGTAGGTTGTCATCGTGGTGACTGATGGGAGACCCCAGGACAGCGTGCGGGATGTGTCTGCGCGCGCGCGGGCCAGCGGCATCGAGCTGTTCGCTATCGGCGTGGGCCGCGTGGACAAGGCCACGCTGCGACAGATCGCCAGCGAGCCGCAGGACGAACACGTGGATTACGTGGAGAGCTACAATGTCATCGAGAAGCTGGCCAAGAAGTTCCAGGAAGCCTTCTGCGGTGGGCAGCCGGGAGGGGCGGGGCCGAGCAGGCCTGGGGGGCGGGGCCTGGATGGAGGGGTTGGATTGAAGAAAGGTTAAGAGGCAACACCGGGGTTGACTAACTCTAGTGACCACGGGACCAAATGGAGCCGATCTGAAGAGTCTAGCCTGGGATGGTGGAGTTGGGTGGAGATAGAGAATAAGTGTGGGAGGGCAGGTCTGGGGACGGAGTGCAGAGTGGGTGTTGGGAGGGGCTAGTCCTAGGGGTGGGACTGGGACAGGGTGATAGGCTAGGGACAGGTGAGATCAGAGATAGGCTGGGTAGTGTCAAGGACTGTTAAGGACTGTTAGCATCAGTGAGGCCAAGGGTAAACAAGGGTAAAGCCTCCATGACTTAGAACTTAAACCCGGAATAGACTGAGGGGGATAGTGCACCCAGACTGGACCAATTATAGGGGGTAGCAGATTCTGGAAGGTTCCCAGGCAGCAGTTCAAGAGTCTTTTTATAGGATGACCTTGTAGGGACCAAGGGTGGGCTTGAAGCCCATTGGGGAGCATTAGAAAACAAAACATCAAAACAAAAACCACAACCTGCCTTGTAGGTCTCAGCACCAAAGGTCTCAATGATGCAGGAGGGTCTAGTGACATTTGGCTTCTACTAGCAGCATTATCTTCTTTGGAATCTCACTCTGGCTAAGCAATGGCACCCTGGGTTGAGAGTGTGGGATCTGGGCTCTCTCCAGTTTGGGGTACTGGTGCCTCAGTTTCTTCGAATGTGCCAGGGGCCAGTCTTCATGGTCAGGGAGGAACATTTTGGCTGAGATGTGCAAGCATTTTTAAGTGTGATATCTGAGCCTCCCCTTATCTCCCCAGTGGTGTCAGACCTGTGTGCCACAGGGGACCATGATTGTGAGCAGGTGTGCATCAGTTCTCCAGGCTCCTACACCTGTGCCTGCCATGAGGGCTTCACCCTGAACAGTGATGGCAAGACCTGCAATGGTCAGTGGATGGACCCCAGACACACCCTAGGGAGGGAGGCGGGAGATGGCTTTGGCTGTTCTCTAGGCGACCCATCTGAGGCATTGTGTTCTCTGCTTCTGGACCAATCTATAAAGTAGACAGATGCCTTATAGTGCCTGTTAACTATTGGAGGTTCTCTCCCAACTTCTGACTCTCTCATCACACTAGGTAGTGCGTCTTGAGGTAGAGTGAGGCACAAATCATGCCTGAGGTGAAATCTTGGTGTCACCAGTTTTTTAAAATTATTTTTAAATATTTATTTATTATGTATATAATGTTCTGTCTGCATGTATGCCTGTAGGCCAGAGAAGGGCACCAGATCTCATTACAGATGGTTGTGAGCCACCATGTGGTTGCTGGAAATTGAATTCAGGACCTTTGGAAGAGCAGCCGGTGCTCTTAACTGCTACACTGCCTCTCCAGCACCAGGTGTCACCCAGTTTTGAGCCATGTGATTCGCCAGCTGTTTCCGATGCTATAAACGGGGCCAGGAACTCTGGCTTTGTAGAGGGGGTCCTGAGATACAAAGAGGGTGGCCCTTGAGTCTAGAGCTTGCGCACGGTTGAGTGCCCAGCTGATGGCGGGAATGCATGGCCATGTCCTCACACCTCATCCCCTTGCCATTGTACTCTCCTCAGTCTGCAGCGGTGGTGGCAGTGGCTCGGCCACTGACTTGGTCTTCCTCATTGATGGCTCCAAGAGCGTGCGGCCTGAGAACTTTGAGCTGGTGAAGAAGTTCATCAACCAGATTGTGGACACACTGGATGTGTCAGACAGGCTGGCCCAGGTGGGATTGGTACAGTACTCAAGCTCTATACGGCAGGAGTTCCCGCTAGGCCGCTTCCACACCAAGAAGGACATCAAGGCGGCTGTGAGGAACATGTCCTACATGGAGAAGGGCACCATGACTGGTGCTGCCCTTAAGTACCTCATAGATAATTCCTTCACTGTGTCCAGCGGGGCAAGGCCTGGAGCCCAGAAGGTGGGCATTGTCTTCACCGACGGCCGGAGCCAGGACTACATTAATGACGCTGCCAGGAAGGCCAAGGACCTTGGTATGTGCTGCCTGGCTTCTAGACCACACTGATGGCCAGGGACACCTGTAGGCACAGCTCTACTGTAGCTTGGCTCCGTGATTTGTGATTAACGTTTTAAACCCCAGATCACCTTAAATAGGGAGGTGTTTGTCAAACCAACTCTCTCTTATACCGATGACAAGACTGAAGCCTTGGAGGACCCAGTGGCTTGCATCCTATGGTCCCTTTGAACTGAGGTCTGAGTGGCTTGTCCTGTGGTCCCTTTATTGCTGAGACTCACAGCCTTCCCAGCAGAATGTTGGTTCCCCAGAATGCACCAACTGTTATAAACAACCCTATTTTGGGACAGGTCATACGTTTTTAGCTAAATGAAGAAAATGATAACCACCAGACAGATGTTTTGAGGGCCAGATGATGCTCACCTCACAAACGTCACAGCAGGTTTATTTGTTCTTGATGCAGGCATTGCAGCTCCAGCAGCTGCTCGCAGGGAGGGTCTTGTGCAGGCAGTCTGGGCATTCCTCGGGAGGCTCAGCTGTCTGCCCGCCTGCCCTGGAGGCCAGCCATCCGTGTTTGGTTCCTCTGACAGGCTTTAAGATGTTTGCGGTGGGCGTGGGCAATGCTGTGGAGGATGAGCTAAGGGAAATCGCCTCTGAGCCGGTGGCGGACCACTACTTCTACACAGCAGACTTCAAGACCATCAACCAGATCGGCAAGAAGTTGCAGAAGAAAATCTGTGTGGGTGAGCGAGGCCAGGGGGCATCAAAGGGAGGAAATAGAGCGTGGCATGGGTAGAGCAGAGTGGCACACTGATGACCAGCGGTGTTCTGGCTAGCTCACTGCCGGCCTACACACACTACCCCTCCTCTCTGACCGGCATTATTCTCAGTGCTCTGCATGCTCTGTGCTTGCTCCATTTGGAAGGAAGATCACGATCCCCTTTCGTAGCCAGGAAAGCTAAGGCCGGGTGGGACTACTGCTGATTTTTGGAGCTAGGATTGAACCTGCTGCCACCCTGGCTCTCCTGAAGTCTTGGTCCATGGTCTGGTCCTCGTGGTGAAAAGCCTGGGCTCCTGGGCTATGGAGAAAACTTAGTTGGTCATGTGCTAGTTTTATAAACAAGAGAACCTGAGTTCTAGCCCCCAAACCCACTAAAAAAAACAAACAAAACCAAACCTAAACAGCCAGAGGGCTGGAGAGATGGTTCAGCGGTTAAGAGCACTGCCTGCTCTCTCAGGAGGACCTGGCTAGGACTCCCAGTACCCACGTGGTGGCTCACAACTGTCTTTAACTACAGTTGCAGAGGATCTGACACCCCCTTCTGGCCTCTGAGGACATTGCATGGATGTGATACACATACACACATGCAGGCAAAACACCCCAACACATAAAGAATCTATTACAAAAGCCAGGTGTGGTCTGCTTGTAATTCACATCTAAGGAGGCAGAGACAAGCAGCTTCCTGGGGCTTGGTGGCTATGCAGCCTAACCTACTTGGTGAGCTTCAAGTCAAAGTGAGACTCCGTCTCAAAAAACTAGGTAGATGGCATTACCTGCCACAAGTACATGCATGCACACAGGAACTCACACACACACACACACACACACACACACACACACACACACGAAACACACACACATGAAACATGCACACACACATGCACATACACATGCACACACACACACACACACACACACACACACACACACACACACTCATGTACTCCAGATGTAAGGCCCAGATGTGCCTTCGGCTACAATGACTTGGGCATCCCCACATAGCAGGTACTCCACCTGCTAGCTCACTCTTCGTCACTCCTGAGGGTGCCTTCTGGAGCCCCTGATGCCCTCCTGCTATTCTTCCTTCTGTCCTCCCAGATGCCATTCCCCCTCATGCCCGCACATCTCCCATGTGTCAGCCTCAGCAGTGACTGGCTGCCCTTCCTGCCATGCTCAGCAGTGTCCCTCCCCCCCCCATTCTTCTCTCCACTGCAGAGGAAGACCCGTGTGCTTGTGAGTCCATAGTGAGATTTGAGGCCAAGGTGGAGGATCTGCTGCAGGCCCTGACCAGGAAGCATATCCTTGCTCAGGCTGTGGAGGGCAGGGGCGGGGAGACCAGGATGCTGGGGCGTGGCCACAGACACGTTCTACATAAGGGCTTGGGGCAGCCTCCTCCTTCTAAGGCCTGGATTCTGGCTGGAAAGGCTGGCACCTGCCTGGTAATGGACCTTGTTAAACTCAGAGCCTCCCATATGTCAGGGAAACAGAGGCAGAAGCCAAGTACTAGGGATGAGGCACAGATGGAATTCTGGACCTGTTCCCCAAATATGGAGCTTGTGGGCTCATCTCTCAGCCACCCAGTGACATTGTAAACCCCAGGCTTATTCAGAGGCGGACCTAGCCCTGATAGCTCGACAGTATCAGACAGCTTACGGTAGGAATTCCCTGGAACTAAGACTGAAAATGATCCCACCAAGTACCCCTGGGCTTTGGTGGTGAGGGAGGGAGGGAAAGTCCTGGATGTGGCTATTGGGAGAATCCAGAAGTGGGGTCAGGCCATTACTCCCAGCTCTGGCCACCTGCTCCTGCCCTTAACTCCAAGTCTACTGGAAGCCGTGAGCAAGCGACTGGCTGTCCTGGAGAACAGAATCGTCTAACATCTCTGGTGGCCTTGTCACCTCTTACCCAAGCCACCGCTCACAGAGTCCTGGGAATGCCCTCTGTAGCTGGAGCTAGTCTGGCTTTGATGCATTAGTGAGGTAGCCTGGGGAGAATGACTGTAGGTCTCCCCAGCCTCTGGTCTCCTAGGGCTGGGAGCAGGAGGGGACACATGTTTGTGCCTGCTGGGAGTGCATGATGATGTGTGTGAGCATGTGTGTCTGGGAGCAGGGGCATGTGCACAAGTGAAAATGTAGAGAATGGGTGTATGAGAGACTGTGTATGCATTTTTCCCAACCAAAAGCTTAATATATTCCTGTTTTTTTTTCTCCATTTAATTCTTTAGCCTTTCTTGACTCCGAGTGATTTTTCTGTTCCTTGAGGAAAAACAATTAAATGTGGTTCGTTGTATACCCTGGATGGAATTAGAGGTGGCGACTAGGGACCAGGAGGAGGGATGGTGCAGGTGCCCATGCTGGGGTTGCTCTGATGAGGCAGTTGTGGGGACAGCATGGTGCTGACGAAGTTGACAGTGGCCACACCAAGACCAGATCAGTTCCTGTCCTGCCTGCTCATCTTCACCTTGATCCCCGTGGTCTCAGTCCACGCCCCCAGGAACCAGCCAAAGAAGGCTCACGCAGCATCCCCACTTTGTGGGTGGGAAGGCTAAGTGATGACAAGGTTTCTGTGGGCCGGTTCTTGCATCAGGTCCCCAGGACAGCAAAAGAATATGATGCTACAGCGTCAGGAAGTGGTACCTGTTAGGAATTACTTATTCAGGCATTCATTTTTCAGGTACCAAGTGTGTACACAGCCTCCAGATCATGCAGGAGGGAGAAGGTGGCCTTGAGAGGGACTCAGGGAGGCGGGGTATTCACATCACCTTGGCCCTAGTTGGAGAAGTGTTGGGTTTACCTGGTGCCAGTCTGGGTTGGGTGCATTTGAGTGGGGTGATGGAGAGTTCCACTGATCCTGGGTTGACCTGGGTCCCTTTGTGTTTCTGCAGTTTTGGAAGCACCATCTTTTTTGTGTGTCTTTGCTGCTCTGCAATGACAACAGTAGCCCCTGTACAGATAGCCACTCCTGATCCTTGCTCCAAGTTGGCCCTTTCTGGGCCCTGCCAGCTGCAGTCTGAGCTCTGATCTGGAGGGTTCCTCCTTTAGTTCCCAGATTTCGGCTCCTGTACCACTCAGTTACCTGGCGACTTGATAAGACCTGTCATTGCTTAGAGTATCCGGCTGTGGAAAGGTGACCTGAGCCCTGTAGCCTGGTTGACCAACAATGTGGGGAGAACATTCTCTACCCTCAGCAACTCTGCCGAGCTTCCATGGTTCACTGGCCTACACAGCCTGAGCAACCTGGGCCTCTGCTATGGGCCAGGAACCTATCCCAGCATGTACATTTGGCTTGCCCCATGTCTGTCTCTCAGTCCACTGGGGACTCTTCACAGAGCCCTGTGCCTTCTCACATGATGCTTGTGCCCAAAATTTCAGAGACCAAGGGCTGGGTACTGAACCGGCAGTTTCCCTGGGACAGCCTCATCTGTGTTTTTTAAAGCACCACTCGGAAGGTCCCAGGGTTCAGAAGCAGGGGGAGTGAGAATGGATAGGACACATCTCTATCACTCAGTCATGCAACAAATGCAGTGGACTTAGGCCAGGCCTTAGTCTAGGTGCTAGGGAAAGAACAGAGCTGAAAACGATAAAAGCTGATCGGCCAACAACACTGCAGCCTTACATGTGGGTTTATAGGGAGAGGGTGGGAGAGCCTTGGAGGCCAGGTACAACCCTTTGAGGACACAGGATACGAGGCATGTGAGGGGAAGGGTGGAGGTCAGCCGGGGTACAGGGCTTTGGGGGAAGGAGAGGTGAGTAGCCAGGTTTAATAGTCTATTGTTTATTGCTTGGCTCATTCATGCACGCCCAAGTTCGTTCCACATTAATGAAGCTATGCGGAAGGCAGAGTACACACCAGGTGCTGGGGATAAAATGGAAAATGCCCCGTGGCCTCGGGTAGTTTGCACTTACTGTGCAGGGGAGAACCGCAGGCATTAGAAAGAACCACAAGGAAAATTCTAGCCAGGACTTTAGAGTGGGGGAGCAGGCTGCAGGGGGCATCATTGGCTCCGGTGGCTGGTGAAGCCTGGGGCTGGGGAAGGCACCCTGGCAGAGGCCAGCCTCAGCATGGATGTAGAGGGGCAGGGCAGGTGGGAAGAGCATGCAGAGGGGCAGAGAGAGGCATGCGGGAAGTCTTGGGGCGGGAAGGCAGGCCTGGAGTAAATGCCACAGGGTCAGGGGCTGGGAAGAAGCCTGAGAGATCATGTAAGATCTAGGAACTAGTCTTGAACTTTGGGTTAAATCTGGAGGGCCGTGGGAAGCCTTGAAGACTTTTAGGTGACGGGAGACATCTCCAGGTCCCTCTTATACCAGCATGACTTGGTAGGCCTCCCTCAAACACTAGATGGGGTAGGAGGTGGAGGGGACAGAACACCCATGTCACATCTCCAGGGAAGGCCAGTGACTTTGAAGTAGGTCCTGCTGGATCCCAGGCAAAGTTGTTGGCAGAAGGCATTGAGACCCTTGGGCTGGGTTTGGACCTCTACCTGCAGGTAGAGCTGGGAAAGCTGCTTGCAGATCTTCCCTCAACCCCAGGAGGCAGTGTTAGCATCCTCATTCTGGGGCACATGGAACTCATCCAGGTGAGTGCAGCAGTTGGAAGCCCATCCCGGTTTACCTGATGCCAACATAGGGACTGGCTCCCCCCTCCCCATGAACATCACCCCTCAGCACACAGGATGCACTCAGCAGACTTAGCGGATACTGTTCCCCCAGCAGACACACAGCAGGGCCAGGCAGCCCTTTGAGGAACAGAGCCCCATGCCTGAAGGCCAGGGTGCCAGCAGTGGGTCCCCACCAAGCAGGCTGCTGGGTAGAGAAGATACAGTTGGGGAAATTGACAAGCTCAGTGCCTGGAGGGACCACAGAGCAGAACACAGGAGAGGCAGGAGGCAGGGGCTTCACCTGGTGTGAGGCCCCAGCTGCCTCCATCCAGTTAGCCCTTGTTATGGACCCAGCAAATGCAGTGTGCCGCACGTGCACACACATGCTGGCAATGGGATTCTGCATCAGGAGAGTATGGGATGCAGGTGGGCAGTTTCTCAGGGGGACCGGATGACCCAGGCTCTGGATTGCTGATGACTAGGACTTCAGCTAAGAAAGAAACTGAGGGGTCCATGCCTGAAGGCCCTATGTTCAGTGATGTTATTGGGTCCCATTTCTCTGTCTGCTTGGCTCTGGTCTCCACTCTGACTGGCTACCTCCTGCATGGGCAGGCCTCTCCCCAAGATGCCAACAGCTCTGTAGCTCACACTCTTCAAACTCCAAGTTCACAGGCGTTGGCTTCATTAGCTCTGACTGGGCACCCTGCCTATCCTTGACCTATCACTGTGGCTGGGAACTCCATGCTCTCTGACTGGATTTGATTAATCCAAGGCTATACACAAACCTCAGAAATGCAGAACCCAAGCAACTTGCAGGGTTTATCCTGAGGGAGTACATCCCCTCTAACTTTGTTTTTCTGAGTTTTACATAGTCACACAGGACTAAGCTAATATATTTAAAGTTTTTCTTTCCTTGGAGTCAGGCCACAGTAGCATCTCCTGGACCTGGAGCACGTGGCTCATCGGGTTTCATCTTGTTTTCACAAATGCATTTGGTCACAGTATTTGACAGGGAGGAGGGTGATAGGCCTTGAGTGGGAGTCTTCTGTATGTCTCCTCTTTTTAATCATAGCTTTTGCAACGGAAAAGGGTCCCATATCTCTTCCAGATGCCGTAAGATTAACACAAAAGAGGAGAGGAGCCTTGGGTGGGACCAGTGATAGCTTGCCTAGCTACACACAAAGCCCTGGGCTCATCTCTGGCACTGGATGAGGAGTGCAATTCTAGTACTTGGGAGGGGGGATGCAGGAGCATTTGGAGTTCAAGGTCATCCTTGGCTACATAGAACTTTGAGGGTGGGGGTGGAATTCCACCCTTGAAGCAGTGACAAGAGTAAAGCAGCCTTCAGGGTGTGGTGGGCACGGTCTCTCACTGAGGTTCCTCCTGCTGAAGGCTCAGAGAGGTCAAGCGGTAGCCTCCAAATGGCACAGCAAGAAGCCTTACAAATGTGATCTTAAAACTGCAGGCCCTGGAACTGCTATCAAGGATCTGACCACCAGGTGGCACCATCAGCTCAGGAATGGAACTGTCACCCAGCATCAGGAAGAACCTTCAATGTGGTCTTTGAGTTGAGCTCTGTCCTGACACAGGGAGGCAGGCACCTATCTGTAACACCTCAGCTAACCCTTTGCTTCTGCAAGGGCTCCTGGGCGACAGTGCCATTTCTCAAGGCATCAGGGCTGAGGGTCTCCATCCAGTCCTCTACTTCCCATCTCTTCCTGGCTCCAAGAGGTCCCTGGGATGTCTGTGTCTGGTATATCTATGTCCCTGGGTGTCCCACACTACTGCAAGTTTAAGGACTTATCCCCAAATGCTGTGGTGAGGTTCTGTTCAAGAAGTAGCATCCCAAGGGTGGACCTCATGTGTTCTGTCTTCTCTTGCTCCTCCAGGCCAATGGCTATGTCTCCAGGGTACCTCCATTCTGAGGCGAATAGAGGCGTCTGAGGGACTCCACATTTGGAGACATGGAGGATCCCTGACCTCAGCCCTAAGTCCTGGTGTGACCAAGAGACAGAGAGCCTGCCCACTCTGTTACTTGGCCCTCAGTAGTGTGGTGACAGGAAGTGGTTTATAAATGGCCATTGATAGATTATAACACACACTATATAGTAAACTATATACTGTATTTATATAGCCACATGCAATCATACACAGTGTAAATGTAACAGAAACACATAGACAAATACACAACAGAAATAAATATAACGTTTAGTGTTATGGAACAGCCAGCCCATGCCGCATTTCCATAAATAGTAATTAGTGAGTGTAAACAGACGAATAGCTGTTCGTACTTTCTGCTTGCTGAACATTGCTTTAGGAAACACTGATCTCGTTGGTTCTCGACACCCTTTGAGTGGGATGTTCCTGTCTCACAGGAGGGTCAGTGGGGCTCGGGGGAAAAGGAACATAGTAGAGGGTGCTGGGATTTGAACCCATGCCTGTCAGCGTCCCTGTTTTGTTGCCCTACCCCTGTTGGCCAAGACCAGAGCAGCCTCCTTGTTGTTCACAGCCTCGCTCCTTCCTCTGACCTCCCTGACTGCCTCCTTTCCCCATCCATTTGCTGGAAGAGGGGCAGGTGGCCACCCCTGGAGGGTTTTCTTACTCTTCAGTATGAGATCCCTCCTTGGGGTTTCTTGTGCTCATTCCAGGCAGGATTCTAGGGAGAGCAGCCCCCACCCCTGCAAACCCGCTGCTGTGGGTGATGTAAATATGGGCTCTGACCTCCAGGAACTGTAAGTATTGAGGTCCTTGCATGCCATTATCAGGAGCTACCATAGTCATTCTTACCCATGAGGTCTGTGGCCTGTGTTCAGCTGGCCCAAACCAGGAACAGCAGCCAAGGTGGTGCCCTCCCACAAGAAAGAAGAATGGCTACCCTGGGGTGTGCCGGGCAGGAGAAGCCTTCCCCTTGCCTCTTCCTCCTCCCGTCACGTTCCTTCTTCCCAGCTCCTCTCCCTCCCTAACTCCTCCCAATTTCTTCTACTCTCCCCCCCTCCCCTCTCCAGAGCCTCCTAGGCTGCTCACTGGGGATAGTAGAGGGACTCTGGGTCAGGCACAGGCAAACATTTCCTATTGTACTAGTCACGTATTTATTTTAATGGGCATCAGAGAAAATCCCCATAAGTAATTAACACATCAAGGCTTTATTTCATGGGCATTAGTGCTCAGGGTGAGGCCAATTGGAAAATGAGCCCATCTCTGGTCTGTTTAAAGGGAACAGGAAGTGATGTATGCAGTGGGGATGGGTAGGGAGGCAGGTTAGGAGAGCTTGGGGGGAGCGTTGGGGATGCCTCTGTCTCCTCAAGACAAGTGCCCTGCTTTCAGCCTGGTTCTGCCCATGACTGGGGCCCTGGCCAGGTCTTTGTGAGCCTCAGCTTCCTCCTTGGTCACACGGGGATAGCAGTGGCAGCTTGTGGATGTGGCAAGGGTTGCATGTGAGGGTGGAGTGATGATGAAGCTCTGGTGAGGTGATCCTTGGCTTCCTTTGAGGAAGGGATGCGGGGCTCAACACTCATTCCCTGAAGAGCGATCAAGAATGGTCCCCACCAGGGGCTTCTTTGTATCTCACATTCTGAGTGCAGGATCTACTTGTCATCTGCTGGGTGGTGACACAGTAGGCTGAGGCCATGAAGCCCACTGCACATGAACATGACTGGGAGGAACAATCAGAAAGGGTGGGTAAGCTCTTCAGAATGGAGGCAGCCGTTGGCCTCTAGGAGAAGTTTGTCCTCTTGTGAAGATCTGTTGGTTTGTGGGTGTGGCCATAATGAAACCTCTGGGTCTGTGAACCAGCTCTGAGTACCCACCATCTACCATCCATCCATCCATCCATCCATCCATCCATCCATCCATCCATCCATCCATCCATCCAAAACCTTTCCAACTACCATCCACCCACTATTCATCCACTATCCATTCAGTGTCTTTCCCTCTGTCCCCAATCACCCCTCCATACATTATTATTCCATCATATCCATCCATCTATTTGTTCTCCATCTCCTATCCTCTGCCATTATTAAACAGCAGCTGAGCATCTTGCTGTGCACCAGACATGAGCTGAGCAATGCACCTACAGTTGTTGACTATGGTGCTTTGGTGGTACAGAGAAACTAGTGTTGTGCATATGTCCTGTAAAGTGTGCTAAGATGTGGGTGGGGAGCATAGACACCTGCCTGGGAGAAGAGGCATCGGGGCCAGGGCCTGCAAGGCCAGGAGTGGTCCAGAAATGAAGAGGTGGGAAGGGAGTGGGGACAGTTCAGCCTCGCTGTGGCTTCATGGCAGGCGGGCTGGAGGTTCAAAACTGTGGTCCCTGGGTCTGCATTGTGCTGGAGCTGCTGGAGAATTGAAAGTTACCTAGACTGTGCAGGGTGTGAGCTAAGGAGAGGCATGGGCAGGCTTGTGCCAAAGGTCTCTTGGCTACCACGTGAGTGTTGAGTGATGCGTGGGTTTGGAGGTCCCTGTGAACCTGGATCTCTGCCTTAGTGCAGCGAAGAAGAGTGAGCTGAAGGGTGGGCAGAGGGTCCTGGGATGGGGCAGCCAGGATCCTGACTCATGTGATAACCAGCACCCCAGCAGTGTCCCTATGTTGAGAAGCATGTTTAAGAGGATGTGGAGTGCGGGTGTGGTTGTGATACTGAGAAATCTGTGAGGGTCTAGAGTTTTGGGTAGTGGCTTGTTTTGAAGTGTAGATTCTGTCTGCATACCAGGAAATGAAGTCACCTCCTAGGGTAGTGTGTTTGGGTGTGTGTGTGTGTGTGTGTGTGTGTGTGTGTGTGTGTGTGTGTGTGAGCCCGGGACAAGGAGAGATCCTGAAACTAGCTAGTCACACTGGGCAGTTTGTTGGTCCTTGGACCAGCCCAAAGTCTGCGTCCCCATCCAGTGTGCTGGACTTTTCTCTAATGGCCACTCCATCAGTCTGTGGACTTAGCTGCAACCGTGCCTGTTCTCTCAGTCTACCCAGGGCCCGCTTTCTCCTGACGCCTTCATAGGACTCTACCAGAAGGGGAAGAGGGAGGGTGACAGTTGTTACGGTCTCAACCTTTGTCACCCCCCTGCCTGCAGTTGCTCTGGGTGTGTTGGAAGGGCCTTTTGGTCTGTGTCAGAGACATCTCCCTGGCCGTGTTCTGCTCAGTGCTAGACACAGAGCAACTCTGGGTTTACGAGGACTGTGTCAGTGAGAAAAAGGATGGAGGGAGGGAGGAATGGGTGGAATGAGGGATGGGAAGCATGGAAGGAAGTATGGAAGGTGGAGGAGATTGAAGTTCTGGGGCGGAATGACAGGATTGAAGGAAGGAGGAAGTGATGGGGGAAGGATGGATGGGGAGGGATGGAGGGATAAATGGAGGGTTGCATGGGAGGAGAGATGAAGGGATAAAGGCAGAGATGGATGGAAGGAGGTAAAGTTAGATAAAAGAACCAGGTGCCAAGGGATTCTGAGTAGGCAGGTGTCATGGTGGGAGGCCTGGCTTGGTCAGCTGCCATTCCAGACTCGTCTGTCACTGGGTGGCGATACACCAGGCACACAGGTGTCATTTGAGGATATATATGTATTTTAAATGGGAATCTGGCACCTTTGTGACCTCTCTCCTGCTCTCAACCTGGCTAGCTGCTGGTAACTGTAAACCAGATGTCTACAGACCCAGTTATTTGGGCGGGTTCACTTGTGGCTCAGGTTTGGTAGGTCCCTCTTTGAACCTCTTCTTTGCTGCCCTGCATAGAGTGTAGCAAGCCACTGATGTGTATGTTGCCTTCCAGCCTTCTAGAGGCAGATAGCCAAGCAAGCCGACCACCACAAAAACTATTGATGGAACAAAAGGAAAATATTCCATGACAAATCCAGCAGGGTTCTGACTATAGGCCTGGGTTTTGTCAGCTTAGGGGTGGGGTTTGGGGGGGAGGCCTAGTCTTCTAGGAGCCCAGTTCATGACATTAGCCCAAGGCAGAGCTGGCAATGTGGGCCATATAGCCATTCTGATTTAGTGCCAGCTCAACCTCAGAGTAGCCTCATTTACTCAGATACTATCTATTCAGTATTAAATGATCACTTATTCACTCCATTCATTCATTCTTGTTCTCATTATTCCTTCTTGCATTCATAAGATTGTCCATCCATCCATTCATGCATGTATGCACACCTGCATCCATCCACACATCCATAATCCACACAAATATCTATTCATCCATGCATCAATCATCCATGCATGCTTGCAAATACCATCCATTCATGCATCCATCCTCCATGCAGGCATCTACCAACACAGGCAACGATTTTCATGTGTGAGGCCCTGAGTTCAGTCCCAGCCCCAAACAGAAATAGGAAAAAACCACAACCAACCAAACAACAACCATCTTCTAGACTCCCCAACCTGTGCTTTCTCCCCTGTCTGTTACTTAAGGATGCTGGGGGCTGTAAGGTGCTGAGGTGTGCCTCTAGGGTTGTAAGCCCAAGTTCTGCCCCACCTGTCTGTCACACAGGGGTTAGGTGGATGGGTCCCGGAGGAGGGGCCAGAGCTGCTTCCCAGGGATTCTAGCCATCCTACTGCTGGGAAGGGTATCAGTTTGGCCAGAGCTCAGCCAAGACTCATTCCACAGAGAAGGGGCCCTCTCTGCCTGCTTTCTCACTGGGAGACCTGAAGGCCTGAAGCTAGGTTCCCCCTCCTCCCTCCTCTCCCCTCCCTAACCCCCCGTCTCCTCCCTCCCCCTTCTCGCCCTCTTCCCCTCTTCTCTTTTTTAAACTTCTTTCTCTCACTCTCCTTTCCCTTCTTTTTCTTCCTCCTTCTCTTTAAGGCCTAGAGTATATTAGCCCCACTGGACGGCCCAGGCTTGTTCCAGCCCATCTAGGGGACCCTAGTTCTTCCTCAAGCTCCCCCTGGTTCTTGGCTTGGTGCCACCTTCCTCTGATTTTTTTTAAACTGGGCCTATGGGGGCTTCTGGTGAGCTTCCCCACAGCTCTCACCTGCTGTAGCTCCTGAGGGAGAATGTACCAGGATCTCGAATTCTATTTTCCAAAAAGCAGAAGTACTAATCACAGGCAGCATCTTCTGGTCTTTGTCCTTCCCAGTCTGCTCTATGGACTCTGAGAAAGGGGAATCAGTCCTGATTAAAGGAGGTCCGTGACATCATTCAGAGGCCTAGCTCTCAGATCTCCCAGATTACAGGGAGCAAGGGAAGACCTGAGGAAAAGAGACAGAAAATGGAAAGAAGAAAAGGAAAAAAAAAAAAAAAAAAAAAAAAAAAAAAGAGGAAAGAGGCCTCTATTGTCTGTGCTGGGAACAGATACCCACAGCTCTGGAAACAGGGTACCTGGGTTACCTTCCGCTGGGTCATGGAGGACCCGGAGAGACCAATGACCCCAGAGTCAGAGGTCAGAGGTCAGAGGTTGGTCATCTGTGTACACTGCTCCCTCCACACTGCCCATCTCTGACAGAGCCACCCTGATTCATTAGAAGAAAAGGACGAAGTGTGGCCATCAATCTCTGTGGAGGTGCAGATCCGAGGTTCCCAGGACAAGAGCTCTGCAAATTGCCCTAGGCCTTATGGCTTAAGTTGCAGGTGGGCTGGGGATCCCAGGGCTAGAAGCATGAGGTCTTACAAACCCAAACAGACAGGATTTCTTTCTGTTTGAGGGTACAGGGGACAGGGAACCCAGCTAGGCTGTATCCATTGTAGCTGACTCCTTGAGTCACATAACCAACAGGATCCTCAGCAGTAGGGGACCCTGATAAAAAAGGGGAGGGGACAGAAGATTCCTGTCCCAGCAGGTACTGAATGCCCGATCTCTGGAAGTGTCTGTTGGCCTTTCCACGGTGTGTCAGTCCCTCATTACTGAACCACAGTGTGGCCAGCCATAGCTCATGGGGAGGTAGATATAGACCCCAGGAGTTGGAGCCAGATTTTCTCCATAGGGATGGGGGAAAGGCAGGGAGGCTTCCAAGAAGAGGAGACCTCTGGTCTGGGTTTTGAGGATAAATATGAGTCTGCCAGGTGGAGAAGTTAGATCAGTCGTGCCCTCCCTGGCCTGGGCTGCAGGCTGTCAGGTCCTACCACCTGCTCTAAGCACCCCCTCCCACAGTTCAATGCATTTCTCAAAGGAAACATCCCCAAACGAGCTTATGCCCACTGTCCCTGAAGTCCCCAAGCCCACTTGTCCCATCTGTGTGAATGGATCCCCCATCCTTCCTAATGCTGAGGCTGCAATCTTGTCTTCTTGACTCCCTACCTTCCCTTACAGCCATGACCAGAGGAGGCCCAGAGAGGACAATGGTGGCTTGGGGTTCTGGGGGTGAAGGGAGCCAGGAAGAGGGGACAGAGCTGATGGGGTTGGTAGGGAGCATGGGTAGCCTGCAGAGCTGTCTTGGCTGCAGTGGTAGAAATCCATCAGTGTGGCCAGGAGCTGAGCCGGGGACGGGATAGTAAAGGGAGCAGCAGAGCTGGGCAGGGGCAGCCTCCCTTCTGTCGCAGCTCTGTGCTTTCCCACTCTGTCTGTCTGGCCCAGCCTTATCTCCGTTTTTTCCACATGGCAGGTGGGGAGGAGGGTCTAGCTCTTAAGCCAAAGCCAAGAATGATGGTCCCCCTGGGTCAGGTGTCCTATTCTGGCCCAGTAAGCTATGGGAAGTGGGTGTGGTCACACAGCCACTGCCTGCAAGTCAAATCCCCTCTCTGAGCTCTAGCAGGTAAAAGAGAGACAGAGAAAGGCACTGGCCTGGCCCAAGCCAGAGGGCATGCTTCCCAGCTGGGTGCTTGGGAGTGTCAGAAGCTTGTGGGAGTAGGGGGAGCCAGGACAGGAGGGACAGGTCCCTGCCTAATGCCAGGCCTGTCTTATTGTGTCTTCTCATGTGGTTATAAAACCTTCCCAGAGAGGGCATCACTCTCTCCCACAGCCTCCCATCCCTATTCTTGCATCTCCCTGCCACAGCCTCAGGGTTTCATTCCCTTAATGGGTTCACAGTTTATGGTCTGCTGGAATATTGGTTCCAGGATGGGCAGAAGCCCCGCCTCTCTGCTTTATTGTTGTGGTCCTAGGGCTGAGTGTGGAAGGTGCTAGAAGCATTTGTGGGAGGAAGGAAGGCGATGAGCAGAGCCTGGACTGGGAACTGGCAGGCTTCATGCAGGCCATGCTCAGAGGCCATGGCATCTGTCTGGTCCTCCCACCTGTTGATCCTGGGATCGGCTGTTCCGTTCTGTGAGCCACAGGCCCCGGGACTTCTCAGTGATGGAGGGAAGTACACCTGGGTGGTCTCTGTCTGGGTCTTGCTGTACAAGGTGGGGTAAATGAGGCCATGAGGGGGCAGAATCTGGCCTCTGCTGGCAGCCTGGGTCCTCCAGAAGGAAGGAGTGAATGTGGGGAAATCAGAGGTTGTGGGGGTTTAGGGGTGCTTTATTCACCAAGGTTGTTAGGTGAGGGGTGGAGTAAGCTGCTGTCCAGGGCCCAACCCAGGCTTGGACGTGGTGTGTGTGTGTGGGGCCCGTGCAGGGTGTGGCACTCAAGAAGACTGACTGGGCAGCCGTGTGTTGGCAGGTGGAGGGAGAGACAGAGGGATGAGCTGCAATGTGGAGTTCAAGTTGACTGATGTGATGTCAGATCAGCTGGTTGGGAAGAAAAATAAAACAAATAGAGCAAAACCAGCAGCTGTCACTCAAAGTGGGCCCAGGGCTTGCAGGGGTGGAGGTGACCTTCATACATCACCTCTTCTCTGGGAATCCACCTGCTGTCATGGGAGGGGCATTGGCAAAGGAATCTGGCGAGTTAAGAAGACCCCTGCCCCTGTTCGTGACGGTACTGTGCAAGATGGCTGCGATTTGGATCAACCCAGGTGCCCATCACTGCAGGAAGAAGAGGGTGTCTGCACATTCAAAGGGAATATCACTCAGCCATGAAGAAAGAGGAAATCTAATCATTTGTAGAGAAATGGATGAGATTGGAGGACTTTTTGCTAAGAGGAGTAAGTAGATGCAGATAGGCAAGTGAGATGTGTTTGTTCTCACACAAGGGAAGGAAATGCGGATCTGAATGTAGAAGGGGGATGATGGCTAAAGGTTGGGAGCAGGGAAAGGTGAATTTGATCAGTGTGCGCTATATGTGTAGGGAACTGTCACACTACCCCATGAATATAAAGTTGACACGTTAGTAAAAAATGAACTAAGGAAAGCAGAAACAAACAAGCATAGGGTAGGGGAGGTGGCTCCAGTGTGCAAGTGTGGGGACTTGAATTTAATTTCCAATAGAAAGGCTTGATGGCAAGCTTTTGTCATCCCAGCACTGGGGAGATGGAGACAAAAGATTCCCTAGGGAGTCACTGGCCAGACAGCCTAGCCCACACAGCAAGCCCCAGGTCCCAGTGAGACATCCTGTCTCAGAAAACAAGATGGCTCCTGGGAGGGACATCTGAGGTTGACCGCAAAACAAGAAAACAAATCAGATGTACACAACTCCCTCCCCAAACAACAACAACAACAACAAACACCCCCCCATCACCACCACCAAAACCTCAAACAAACAAAAACAAAATTACCAAAACAATGTTTCTCCCACCACCCCAAATTTCCTCACTCCAAACCCTGTAGGACTGCCCCTGAGTAGGCGCCGATCCAGCTGTCATCAGCTGAAGCCCCCAGCTCAGCATCAAGTTCTCAGTGATCCCCCACCTTTCCCGGGCTCACTCAGGGGAAGCCCCAAGCAGGCTGGGTCAAGCTAGTAGCAGGAGATTGAAGGACAGTCACACAGAGCTCAAGCGGGACTTGGGGCCCAGGTTCCAGGGGAGGAGCGAGGCTGCTATCCTCCTCAGAGTGTGTGGTGTACACAGACAGAAGGATGGACACCCATGCAGGTCTGGATTCGAAGCTTTGTATGTTCCTGAGTGCTTCACAGAGGGACACTTCTTAGCTCCTAAGAGCCTCACATTTCCCCCAAGATTATACTTCAGAGTTTTTTTTTTATTTTAATGTTTTAAAAAGGTGTTTTTCTTTTTTTTGTGTCAACAAAAGTATTTTTTTCTTCTTTTTTGTATTAAGTTTCTTTTTATAGAACATGTTTTTTCCCTTTTGTATTAAAAAGTGTTTCTTTCCTGCTTTGTATTTACATTTTTGTTTTTCTTTTTTTGCATTAAAAAGTGTCTTTTTTCTTTTTATATTAAAAGTATGTATTTTACGTGTATGGGTTTTGCTTGCTTGTGTGTCTTTGCACCGTATGTATGCAGTACTCACAAAGGCCAGAAGAGGGCATCAGATCTCCTGGAACTGGAGTTACAGATGGTTGTGAGATGCTATGTGGGTGTTGGGAATTGAACCTGGGTTCTCTGGGAGAGCAGCAAGTACTCCTTCAGAGGGCATTTTTGAGTGTGAAATAAAAAAAATATGTTAAGAATTTAAGACATCAATAGAAAAGCAAGCAGTGAAGACTACACGCTTCTCATTATTTTACCACAAACTCATCGTTGGGATGGTTAAAGTTAATTGTCAACTTGACAAACCCTAGAACCACCTGGGAATAGGGCCTTGGAGCACACCTGGGGGGGAGTATCTCCACTGTGGTAACTGAGGTGGGAAGACCAGCCCGCAGTGAGCAGCAGCATTCCTAGGCTGGGATGGGTACTGACTGCATAAATGGAGGAAGGGAGCTGAGCAGCGGCGTGTATCCATTGCAGTCTTCTAACTGGGGTGGATGCTGTGTGGCCAGTTGTTTCAGGATCCCGACACCTTGGTTTCCTCTCCACGATGGGCTGTGCCCTTAACTGTGAACTAAAACAAACCCTTTCCATGGGGAGTAACTTCTGTTGGGTATTTTGTCATAGTAACAGGATGAGAGAACTCTCTTGTCTGTTGTAGCATCCTGGCAGTGTGCATAGTTGATGCTCAGCTCACGGGATGGAACCCCCAGACTCCACTGCCAGCAGCCCAGGGTCTGTCCTGCATGATTGTTCAGAACCTCCCTGGTGGCCCTTCTCCCTGGGACTCTTGAGCAAAGAGCAATTTTGTGGGTTCTCAATCTCTTTCCACCTTCATCCCTGATCTATTTCGTTATTGACTCCGGTGGCTTAATGTGCCGGCTCTCCTCTGGGAGAGCTGGTGACAAAATGACAGGGAGCCAAGGTCTCAGCGCCCTCTGCTCTGGCTTTTATCTGCCCGATTTCATGCGACTGGAGCCCTGGCTGCCACTCAGCTGGAGAAATGTCAAAATGATATTAAATCACAGAGTGCAGGCAGGAGACAGGAGAATGCTTGTCGCCCACCTCCCTCCGGTCCCCCTGGTCCTGAGCCCTTGGCAGGGAGGGGATGTGTGTTTGGAGAGAGCCTGTTTCATTTTATCCTTGCTTCTTTGCAATCACAATGTTAGGACTGGAGGCAGTGTTGTTGGGGTGGAGCTGGCAGCCATCATGTGTGTACTCGCAGAGGCTCTAGCCAGTGACAGCAGGGACATTCATGCCAAGACAGAGCTGGGGGTAGGGAGAGGGGTGAGCCCAGCAGGATGGGTCCATCACAGGCACAGCGAGATTGGTCTCTGTTTAGTTTTCAGATTTATTTTTGCACCGCTTGGGATGGAACCTGGGGCCTTGCATGTCCCAGGTAGGTGCTGTACCATTGAGCTACAACCCCAGACCCTTATTAGGTTTTTAAGTGTGATAGGAGGAGGAGGGGCCCTGATGGCACAGGTCTATAATCTCATCTAGTTGGGAGGCTGAGGCAGGAGGATTGTAAGTTCAAGGGGCACCTGGGTAACTTTGTAGGACCCTGTCACCCAAAGGATTGGAGATGTAGCTCACTGGTAGAGTATTTGACAAGCATAGGGAGGCCTCAGGTTCACTCCCCAGCATCACACACACACACACACACACACACACACACACACACACACACACACACACACACGGGAGCTCACTGTTAAAATTCAAGCAAGAAGTATGTGAGAATTTTAAATGTCCCCTCCCCCAGCCTGAGACAAAGGTCTCTCACTGAATCAGTGAACCTGAGTGTCTGCCTCCCCAGCACAGATGTATACTGCCATCCTGGGCTTTCCATGTGGGTGCTGGGGATCTGAACTCAGGTCCTCACCCTTGGGCAGTAAGCGCTTTACCCTCTGAGCCATGTCCCCAGGTTCCTGCTGTTACCCCTTTTAAGGCTAGGTAAAGGAGCTGGAGTATTGGGGTGCTTCTCAAGGCTACTGGTTTCAGAGCAGGGACTAAATCCTGGTCTATGCAGGGCAGCTTCCCCTTCTCCCTCTCCACAGAGGTTTGGAAGGTATTTTTTTTTCCCCAGGTGTAGAATAACTTGTCTTCCTTTTAAAAAACAAAGCTTGCACTCTGAGCATCATTTTGCAGCTTTTGAGAACATTTTCCCACTTGGATCTGTCCCATTTTCCTCAGCAGCTGCCAGGCAGCCTTTTGTTAAAGGTACCAGCGCTTGTTGAACGGGTCCCTTTTAGGTGGTCGGCTGGTTGTTGGGGGAGTTCTCCCACTATTCTTGGCAAGGCTGTCATGCACCCCACCCACCAATTATGCAAGTGCTATGTGCATATATTCTCTTTGTTACAGAGTGGAACAATTTAGATTTAAAAGAAGAGTTCCCTGGCCTGGTTCCCCACACTTGAATCCCTTCCATATAACTGCCGTTCTCAGGGCAGTAAGCGATCCTCGTGGACCATTTCCATGCCTCTCTGTACACACAGACACATGCATTTTTAATGGGTATTTCACAAAACATAAAGGTATCATGCAATATGCATGTTTGTGCATCTCACTTTCCCCCCGTCAGTAACAAGCCAGACACCCTTCCATGTCAGTACATACGGAGTATGTACCTCATTTAAAAACAATTACATCGTGTTTCATGGCACAGTGTGTTTTTCCCCCCTTAAATCGCTTTCCTATTGATAGGTATTTAGATTTCTTCATGATCCCCCCTCCCTATAAAAGTTCTAGGGCTGGGGATAGGGCTCAGCGGCTAAATGTGCTTCTATGAAAGTGAGGATGTTTGGCTCGGGAGACTATGATGCAATTTGTGCACATTTCTTGAATCCCCTTCCTTCTCACTCCCCTCCTTGGGGCTCTTTTTCTTGCTCTTAGGGAAACCTGCTCAGAATCCTTGTGTGTCCTTTCACATTTATTGTTGACAGCTGGTGTGTGTGTGTGTGTGTGTGTGTGTGTGTGTGCGTGCACGCGCGTGCACACGCACGCGCGCACGCACTAGGGTTTTGCTTCCTGGGAGTCAGGAGGCATTCCACTTTTTTCTATTTCCAGCTACAAGTCCTTTGAATCAGTTCAGTCAGTGATGTAACTGGCCTGAACCAGGATCATAGGGCAGGTGGGTGGGGCCTGGGAAGATTGAGGAAAGTCTTGGCTACTCTTTCACAAGCCTCATCCCCTCACAGTGGAAAGATGCATGGTGAAGACCTCCATCATCAGCGTCAGTACAGACTTGACCTCTTGTAAGCAGTTGTCAGAACCAGGCTGCAGCTCAGCACCTAAGAGTCCCAGGTCTGCCTAGTTAATGTGCTTCCTATCTTTTCTTGCCCCTCTCCATTTTTTGTCTTAGGCATTATGGAGGTTGAGAATGCAAAGTTGAACTTGACAGCATGCATAGGCATCCTTGGCTGGGAGGAAGGAAGAAGATCACATGTCCACCTTTCCGTCTACTTTTCAGTGGGTTTCCTTGTGTCTGGTTGAGACGGGGAGAGGAACAGGTGGGTGGCCATCCTTGCTGGACCTGTCCATGGGTAGACAGGATCAGCTCTGGAGTCTCTGTGTCTACAGGATCCACAGAGCTGGGATGTCCCTGAGGGGAGTAGCAGGTGTGAGGCATACCGAGCATGTGGGAAGGCAGAGCTGGGAGACGATGCCATCAGTTCTGTTTGTGTCTTCATCAGATGCAACCTGTTTGATGGACCGATTACATATCTATATTTTGTGTTGTTTAAATGAGGCGTAGACTCATTACAAGGCCCCACATGCTTCTTTTCAATACCTTTAGAGACAAATATACTTACTCCTATGCTCTTAGAATAGCCCACACACAAGATAAAAATATATATAAAAAAAATCTAATTGGTGGACCATCCAGAATATTCTGCAGGCAGTGAAAACATTGTTTACACTTATCCTAGATGGGAAATGCTTAATGCTATAATACGAAGTTTATAAAAGACCCCTGGGATGCTAAATTATACATTACAGATCAATAATGACTATGCCGCAAGAGTTGATAGAAAAATATGGAAGGAAATGGGGCCAAATGTTAAACACGCACCTCTGGGGCTGAGAACGCATATTCCAAACAGAGCAGTAGAAGACACTTCCTTGTTTGTTAGTGGGGTGAATATCATTGTTCTGTTTTTCCTGCCTTGTGGGTTGGAGCTGTCCCATGCCCTCTGACAGGAAATGTCCTGTGCAGAGTCAGCAGCTTGATTTTCAGACACTTCGGTCTTTTCTCTCTATAAGCCGGTGACCACACGGACATAGTCTCTCTGCGTTCTTCCTCCCTTCTAGCTGTCTGGACAATGTCTCGCTGGAGGCAAGTATCTTCCTGTTGTGTGCTGCGTCTTAATGGCTTCAATGTCCCAACTTCCTGCCACTCAAAAGTCAGGGAAAGTCCAAGATTTATGCCCATCCATTCACATCTCCTTGCTGACAACAGACCGAGCCTCAGAGAGGTAAGTACCTTGCCTAGGGCTGCACAGAAGCAGCGGGGTGGGATTTGAATCCAAGTCTATGAGATTCAAAAGCCTGTTCCATGCTGCCGCTGTTTGGGATCCTCTTTTCCTTCCATGGTTTGTACCTTGTGCCCATCTGTCACAGTGCATTTTGGCTCCTACTGGAGGCTGTGGTTGTATTTGTGATAGGGACCACAGGCCTGGGCACCTGCCATTTCTCCTCAGGACAACCTGGAGAGTACAGAGGCAGGCCTTGAATGGTGTTGTACACACCTGTGGGGTCCTACCATTTTGTGAGGCACTAGGGAGCAGGAGGAAGGAAACATGATGCCCCTCCTATCTGGCTTTAGGCCCCTGGGTCTTTTGACAGACCTGTCCCAGTTTCCATCTCATAGGAACCGCCTCTCTCTGGGGGCAGAAGCTTTCCCTTGTTTTGTTCTGTAATCTACCCCCATACCCAGAGCCTAGAATATAGCCCCTGGAACACCATAGGCACTCAGTAAGTGTGCGTTGAATGAAGAAATGAGTGAATGAATGAATGATGTCTGTCTGAAGTTGTAGACCTTGTCATTTGTGGCCTTTGTACTCAGAGCTGGGTCCTTCCGGGAGGATGAACTTGGCCCGTGCTTAACCGAGTATGCCAGGAGCTTGCAGATTACTTCCTAGGACTAGGCTCTAGGCCTGCCTATCCTTCTCACCTATGGGGCATTTTCCTCCCTCACATTAGTTTCCTATCTATGCACAGAGGGTCCTCTCTAGTGGTTTCCAAAGCATCCTTCATCCTACTGGATTACCTGCTCAACTGCAGAACAATGCTGTGGTCCTGGGGCTCCCTGCAGAGGAAGGCTCTAGGAGGAGATGAGCAGCATTGGGAGGTCTGGCACATCACTGCATGTGCCTACTTACTCCAGCAACTGTTTATAGCTTCCCAAATTCCCTCAGCAAATGTTCCCATCACCAGGACTAATGTACTAGCACCTGCTTGGGCTGTGAGGCATGGAGATTGCACAGACTCATTCAGCTAGGTGTCTGAGAGAGGCCTGGAGCAGGGCAGACACCTACCTTCCCAAATGTCAGGATTGGGGTTCTTCTGTAGCATCTCTGAAGTTTAGGGGACCAGCCTCTGCCTCAGCAGAGCCCCAAGGGGCTTAGGGGACAGACTCTGCAGCATGGCAGACTGGCCATGGCTCCCAGCTTTGGTTCTTACAGTGAGCTAGATCTCAGGTGAGTTCTGTGTCTGCAGAGTGTGGGTGACCATCTGTCCTCCCTCTTCCTGGCAGGTGTTCCCTCCCCGTCCACACACTGCTGCAGGACCTACTAGCTCTCCAGGGTTCTGATGTCTCTCCTATGCTCACAGTGGCTCTCCTGTCCCTGGCTAAAGCTGGAATAGCCATGGCTCCCTGTGCCTGTGGGTACAGTCATGGACCTGTGACCCAGTGGGACTGAAGGGCTAAAGCTGTAGCCCCTCTGGAAGCCGAGAATGTGACCCACAGCAACTGCCGTGCAGAGGGCTTTCATCCTGGGCTGCTGGGCTGTACAGAGGTGAGAAGGGCAGCCTTGGGCCTGGGACCCCTGGTTCCTGCTGCCTCTGGATGTTCAGCTGTTGCTGAGGGCACCCCCTTTGGGTGGTGTCAGCCAGAGTGAGCCTGGGTTTTTGTGCCTTTCTCCCAAATCCATGACCCTTTCAGCTTTGGGAAGAGATAGCATTATGCTGGTCTGAATGGGGCGGGGTGTGGAAGGGAGGCTTCCCTTACTCTACATTGGATTCCTGTGCAACGTCCTGCTAGCCTGGTCCCTTTCAGTACAGGCACCATCCTCTGGGTCTCATTAGGACCTTCATGTCCTCTATCTAAATGTTAAAGTCTTATTAATAAAGTTCATCAGAGACAAAGGCTCAGAGGGAATGGCTTTGGTCTGGAGAAGAATTTGTCTGAGCTGTGAATTGAGAAGGGGGATGGGCCAGCAGATGCAGGGTTGAAATCTGGTCTTGATTTTCCACATGGAGCAAAGTGCTGTTCTCCTTGACCTATGTTCTCATTTCCCGAATAGGGTGATAACATCACCTACTTTAGTTGAGGACAGGAGGAGGAATGGCCAAGAGAAGTTCTATTGGGCACATGTGAGGGGTTGCTGTTATGATGGTAGCCATAGCTGTTATTTTGATGCACCTAGAATCGCCTGAGAGAGCTTCAGTGAGGGGCTGTTTATATGGGGGCAGGCCTTCAAGCGTCTCTGTGAGGGGTTGTCTTAAGTTGATTGATGTGGGAAGACCCAACCTGCCTTGGGCAGCACCATTCACTAGGCAGAGGGTCCTAATTGGTGTAAGAGTGCAGAAATCTAGACATCAACCAAGCAAGCAAGGATGCATGCATTTACTTCTCTCTGCTCTTGACTGTGGATGTGATATGAGCAACTGTGTCAGGTTCCTGCCACTGTGACTTCCTTGAAGTGATGGGCTGTAATCTAAAATTGTCAGTTAAAAAAAACCCACTCTCCCCTAAGTTGCTTCTTGTCGGGGTGTTTTATCACAGTAACAGAGATGAAACCAGGACAATTGGTATGATAAGGCCGGCTGTTTAGAACCAAACTCATTCACAGGAGAGATGAGCTGCCACAAGGACAAAAGACCTCTGCATTTACTGGGTAACTCTTTCACTTGCTCGATCCCACACTCAGTCATTCATTGTTTGGTTCACTCACTTATTCATTCATTGGGATATTTGTACATTCCCTCACTTGCTTGGTCCCACACTCAGTCATTCATTGTTTGGTCCACTCACTTATTCATTCATTGGGATATTTGTACATTCACTCACTGGTCGATTTATTCATTGGCTCACTCCCTCAGGTGCTCATTCAATCATTTATTGGCTCATTTATCCATTTATACCTTGACTTACTTATTCATCCATTCATTGCTTCACTCACTCTTCATCCATCCATTGATTCACTGGCTCACACATTCATTCCTTGGTTCCCTAATTCATTCACAAATATACATTGAGTATCTGAGTGATTGAGGCAGCTGTCTGGGCAAACCTGGCCATAGCCATCCACTGTGACAATCCCACTGCAGAGTTCTGTTCAGGGAAGAGATAGAAATAGCAGAGATGAGAATCTGCTGTTCCCTTAAAGGCTCAAGGTGACACGATACACAAGGCTCTCTGTGGAAGATGCACTGAACCTCACCATCTCTGTGCTGCAGGCAGGAATCCTACGTGCTCTACTTCCTGTTCTCCAGGCCTGCAGGACCTTGCCTGAGTCCTAGCTCAGCAAAGCCTTGAACTTAGAGGCCAGTTACTGAGCAAGTTCAGCCCTGAGCATTTCTGGGTCCTGTACTGGACAAGTGTGTCCTGGCTCTGGGCCATAAGGCCTCTCTGCTCCCCTAGGCCTCCTTTCTTGGGTCTGGATGACAAATGTCTACCATGGGCAGCTGGTGAGAGCCAAGGCATCAGAGACAGTTGCCACCTGCTCCTTCATGACATCTCTCTCCTGATTATTGATCTCTGAGCTGGCCCTGCTGGCTCTTGCTGGTCCTTTGGACCTGGGCAGGGTTTGGAACAATAGAGACTCCAGGACAGCATCTCCCTTGGGGTCTTAGTCAGTCCAGCATGAATCTGTAAGAAACCTTGGTTTATGAACTCTGGGCTGAGGAAGGGTTCAGCAATTGGCTTTCCTACTGATTCTAGGGACAGCTAGAATCACAGCTAAGATAGGTCTACAGCCTGGATGTGGCTTTGCAGGAGTCTGTGAGTAGGATGGTAATTATCAATATGGCCTTGGGTCCTAGCAGTAATGAGGTTAAGAAGTGTCCATCTTGGTCGGTTTCTCCTAAGGCCTATGAAGAGCTAACCTCTACTTCTGATGCGGGTACAAGGCTCTGCCAATGCCAAGGATGGAGAGGAATAGGATCCTCCTCCTCATGTTTGCTCTTGAGTTCTGGGTGTGTGTGTGTGTGGTGGGGGGCTAAAATCCTTGCAAGAATTTGGAACACCCAAACCGGAGCTTCCCAGTGTTCCTCCCTGTAGGGCTTCATGGCCGCTGCCCTGCAACTGTATTTCAGTGGACCGTCAGCTTTTTCTGCCCAGTAAAGAGCAGGAGGGGTACACATGCTTACGGGGAAGTGGGGACTAGGCAGGAGCCATGGGCCTGGGTCTGTTCATAGGAACTTCAGGTTCTTTACACCCATGTGTCTCAGCTGGGACACAAAGTGACCCCAAGCTTGTGCCAAGGATAAGGAGTCTGACTCCTTACCTGACACCCTCAGGTCTGACTGACTTGGCTATATCCCTGAGTCCCCTCTCCAAGCCTCAGTTTCTCCACCTTGCTGAATTCTTTGCCCATGTGAGCCTTGGTTTCCCTATGTGTAAAGCAGAGGCCATGCCTTTCAGCCCTGCTCCAGCATCACTCACAGTTGCATTGGCTAGCTTCAGTATCATTGTTAGAAAGCTGTGTGTTTCCTCTGGTTCAGTGATGTTGTGTCAGCTTGCTCCTTAGAGCTCTAAGTTGGGAGGTGCTGTGACCTACATGTTTGCATCTGGATCACAGTCACCTGAGGGGCTGTGTGGAGTCTCTGGTACTCAGTGAGTGCTTAGGAAATACTGTTCTTGCAGCACTTAACATTGTCTAATGGGGACTGTCTTAGTCACTGTTCTATTACTGTGAAGAGACACCATGACCAAGGCAGCTCTTATGAGAAAAGGCATTTAATTAGGGGCTGGCTTACAGTTTCAGAGGTTTAGCCCATTATCATCATGGCAGGGAGCATGACAGAGGCATGAATGCAGGCCCTGAAACAATAGCTGAGAGCTACATCCTGATCTGTAAGCAGAGAGAGAGAGAGAGAGAGAGAGTCTGGGCCTGGCAAGGCTTTTGAAATCTCAAAGCCCACCCCTAGTGACACACTGCCTCCAACGAGGCCACACCTCTTAATCCTAATCCCTCCAAATGTCACCACTCCCTGGTGACTAAACATTCAAATATATGAGCTTATGGGGGCCATTCTCATTCAAACCAACATAAGGATGCTGCTGTTGTTACGTCCGGCTTCCCACCTCATCTGTGGGAAGTAGGCACATCACCTAGGAGGTGAAGCCAGGTTTCTGATTCCAGAGTCCAGGCTGTGATTGTATCAATGCACTGTCCCCGAACCATCATGAAATCTTAGCACAATGATGGGAGCCCTGAAGTTCTGACTAGAGAGAGGAGGGGGCAGGGTAAAAGCTGGGATGAAGCTGGGATCCGGGTGTTAGACCTACTCCTCACAGGTATGTGTCATCTATGGGGCTAAAAAGATGATACTCGGGATGGATAGGCACTGACCAATTCAGGACAAGAGATAGTGCAGAGGACCCTGTGCTGTCTCTGAGCAGAGGCCAGGCAGGGCTCGATCATGAGTCTGGGCACAAGAGTATCTCCAAGGGAGAGAATAAGAAAAGGAAGATAGGCCAGCCCTCCCTAGCACCCAGCCCTGCTGGCACCCTGATTTTGGTCATCTAACCTTGAGGATGGCTGGAAGATAAACTCTGTTGAGCAAGCCCCTCAGTTCTCCGTGTTCCGTTCTGACAGCCTGAGCAGACCTGTGAGAAGGGAGATGGAGGTTTTTTTCTGCTTGTTTGCTCTGTGCTATCGGCTTGTCCTCCTTGAATATTCAGCTGGTGATGTTTCCTGCTCATAATCAATGAGCTTCCATTGATTTCCAGATAGAAATATTTCTTGGTGCACTTTTTAATGAGATGATGGTCTCGCATGAACTAACACCAGGTTAGAGAGTTTCAATTTGGACGTGTTTCATTGTGAAAACGGCATCAATTCCTCACTTGGGACGTTTGTGGCTTCTCCTGATCTCCACTAGAATCATCCGCCCGGGTTTTGGCCTGGGCTTTGCCTCACTGGGTCTTTCATTCTAGGGTGGACAGAATCCATTATGTAGAAACTGGAATGTCCCTAAACCTCTTTCCTCTGGAGATGGCAGCTATTCCTTCCTACTCCTTAACCAATCATGCCACAGCTAGTGGATTTGCTTGTGGAGGAGTGTGTGTGTGTGTATGCGTGTGTGTGTGTGTGTGTGTGTGTGTGTGTGTTGGGGGGGTTGAGGTGGGGGAAACTTGAGGGGAGGGTGTTGGGGACCCACAGAGAAAGGAAATAGTCCATGGACTAAGATGCCAGAGCAAAAAGAAAGTTCTGGAAGGAAGAGGAAATGCTAAAATCCACTTATGTGCCTCTGCTCCTGCCCCAAACATGGCTGCCGTAACTCATTAGAGACCCTTTGGTCTGAACTCATGCATATGGAGGGAGGGTAGGGATTGCAAACCCACAGTAAATGTCTTGCCTTCACCTTACTGGATTGATTATACCCCTTTCTTTCTCTGCCATCTCTCACTTGAGCTCTGAGGATAGCTAATCCCTCACTCCAACATCTGACAGGGACATTTGTTCTTCAGGGACATTGTCTGTGGTCACACCTGGAACAGGGCTGGTGGGGCTTACCTGCTGAGTAGAAGTTACAGCCTCTGATGAGCATGGGCCAATGCCTGGGATGGTACCCTCACTAGGGACAGTCAAGCCCAAAGGTCAGTCAGGCTGCTTCTTCGAGCCGCATGAGTCATGAAGCACATGAAGCTCAGTGCAAGCAGCAGCCTGATCAACGTCACATACACGTTGATGGCAGGTCCTGGGCTACTGGACTCTCCTACAGTTTGGAGAGTCTCAGTGCTGAGTGGCTTCTCTGTCTCAAGCTTGGTTTCCATTCCTCTGTAAATAATCTCAGTTTCAGGAACATTCATGTCTGTGTTTATTCCTGCTTGTCTTTCATTGTGCTTTCTGCCTGGGTAATCCGAGACTTGCAGGCAGCTAAATACGAGGTGCACATTTCAATGAAAGGCAATACAAAATAATTGCACAGATTTCTTTCAGGTCTGAGTGACAGATTAATCTCCCCAGTACATCTCTCTTCTGTCTTTGCTCCTTCTGCTTTTGGCTTTCTCCTCCTTTTTCCAGATTCCCTGGGATTTAAGTGGCTCCCTGGCACCCACTCACTGAGATACACAGGAGACCCTCATTCATTAGACAGCTTTCATCCCCAGGATCCATATGCAGTGTCCTCAGGACTGGGGAGAGGGAACTGCCTGGGAACAAAACCAGCCCAGGGCAGGGAGAGAAGGGATCTCTGTGGATGATGGGGAGGGTGGGGCTGGTTCCAGATGTAGGACAACAAGGATGTCTTGCAATGCTGGACCCTCAGGACAGACATGGTCATGGGTGTCAGTGAGTCAGAACCGTAAGGAACACTGGAGACTTTCACATCAAGCTTGGGCTCTGGTTAGAAGAGGGAGGAGCGTGGATGGAGTGGGATTCATGGCCCTAGAGGAGACATGGGTAGGGTAGGGGATATGCTCCTGGGTAGGGGAGGCACAAGTGTCCTTGCCTCCCATGGGAAGTCTATTCTGCCCTGGGAGTACTGAGGAGCCTTTGAAAGTCTGAGAGGCCCTAAATGGATGAATAACAATAATTATTTTTTTTCTGGTTGCTTTGTCATGGTGTGCAAGACTGTGGGGAGGGTGGATGGCAGGAGGCAGGGGAGGTTGTATGGAGTCAAGAGGGAGTTGATAAGGATGGGGAGAAGACAAGACCATCACAGTGACATCGCTGCCTCCCTGGCATTTCTTTTATCCACTCGTCTAGGTCTAATGATGAATGGGGCAGAATGGCCAACCGACAGTTACCAGAGAGGAGCTGGCTGGAAGGGCGCCTGGCAGCTGAAGAAGTATGTTAGCTAGTCAAAGGCCACCAGGCTGGGAGGGCAGAGACCCTGGACTTGTGGTTGCCCAAGGATAAGGATTTTTTGTTTGTTTTCGCTGTCTTCCTTCCTTCCTTCCTTCCTTCCTTCCTTCCTTCCTTCCTTCCTTCCTTCTTTCTTTTCTTTCTTTCTTTCTTTTTTTTTTTTTGAGATAGGGTTCCTCTATGTAGCTTTGTAGACCAGGCTGGCCTTGAACTCACAGAGATCTGCCTGCATCTGCCTTCTAAGTGCTGGAATTAAAGCTGTGCACCACTACCACCTGGAAGATAAGGACTCTTAGTGGAACACAAAGTTTCCCAGGTTCCCAGGTCCTTGTGTTTTAGGATGGAGATTAAGTGAAGGTGCCTAGGATGGAGGGGCAGAGGGGGTGCTCCTGGGGTTGGTGATAACTTACTGTTGACTTGCATGCTGGAATAAGGGGATGGGTTCAGAGGGGACCCATGATCAATGGGCCTGTTTGAGGACCGACAGGGAAATGGACTCAGACATGTTGTGTCCCAAACCGCAGAAACAGTGGCTGTCTATATCTAGAATTCAAACTCAAGCCTGCTTGACCCCAAATGGTCCATTCTTCTGATGGACTGCCCTGGCCAGCCCCACATGTTACTCTGCCCTTCTGGTAGCCCTGGGCTCCCCTGGCCTCCTGGTCTAGCTGTGTCCCACATGGTGGGAACATTTCTCCGGCAGCTAGTCAGGCTTACTAAAGAGCCGGCTTCCCTCTGTCTCAGTCTCGTAGGCACAGTAGCTCCAGCTGCCCCTCCTGATTCCTGTGAGGCCAGTAGCAGCTGTAGAGGGGACCTGGGACAATAAACCCATTAAAGGACCAGAGGACTCATGTGGTTTGCCAATCAACTCCAGTCTGCTCCCTCTCATGTCCCCTTGAATGTCTGAGCAGTCCCCTTGGGCCCCAGGGCTTCTGGCTCCTTTCTCTCCTCCCTCCCACAAGCCATCGCTTTGGGGCACAGACTTTGGGACCCGGCCTCCCATGAACACCTGGCTTTGCTGAATCTCTCTCAGCCTCAGTTTCCGAGCTGTCCACTGAGTGCAGAGACCGCAATGACCAGTGTCTGTAAGTTCTGGGCTGAACAAACTTCATGTTTGGGCCCTCCCATTCTCCCCAAATCACTTTGGACAGAGCCTTGTGGCCTGAAACGCCCCTGTGGGGTGCCAGTTGTCATTTTGGTGTGATCCACCTCTGCCTCCACCTTCGTGTAGTCTTGAGTGACTAATTCTCTAGGCACCTGCTGTCACTGAAACACACCTCAGACTCCATCTGTGTTCTCCGTAAGCAATGGTTTTCCTTCATGATCACTCTACCCCACTGTATCTGGAGCCTTGGTCCTGATTTCCTGTCGGGGCTGCTAACCTCTAGCTGCGCCTCCTCCAGGAAGCCTTCTAGAATGTTGCCCTGAGCAGACACACCTCCATGACCTGCACTCCCGCTGAGAGTGAGATCATGGCTCTTGGGGCCTGTACTCTTGCTGTTCCCTGTGGGGAGGCTTTTCTCCATAGCTCTGGGGTGGCCGGTACACCTCACAGCTCAGTAGCTGTCACCTTCCCAGAAAGGCCTTGTGCGTATTTGTCTTAGACATGTCTTATTGATAAGAGCTCCTCTTCCTCAGCCCACAGCAGTGCCGGAAGGGGTCCCCAAGACATCTGAAAGGAGGGGCAGAGTCCAGAGGGAGGGGCAGTGGGGAGGAAGGAGTGGGAGGGTGAGGGAAAGGGAGGGAAAGAAAGAAAGAAAGCGGTGGACCGTGGGTGAGCACAAAGCCTCAAATGGCCAACAAGCTGCTTCTACAGGAGAGTGCTTCAGCTGCTGGGGAATGGTTTCGCCAAACCTCTTAAACCAACTGTCAAAATAAAGTGTTCAGGGAGACACATCTCTTACTTTGATGACAAAATTCCCTCACACCGATTCTTTAATCCTGGCCCCTGTGAAACCAGAGCTGCTGAAACCCTCACCCTCGTCTCTGCTGTCTCTCCCAGAGCCCCGCCCTCTTTGCTTACAAAGTACCTCAGCAAAGAGCTGTGCAGGGATAATGATCATCATTTAGTTCCTCACGACACCCCCCCCCCCAGGGGAAAATGGCAGCGCCCGAGCCTTGTAGTTTAGTGTCTGGGGAAGGGAGGTGCTGGCTGTCAGCATGGAGGACAGAAGGAGGGGAGGAGGCAGTGTCTGATGGTGCAGATCCAAGTCTGTCAGCAGGGGGGTCATCTGCAAGGATGAAGTCCCTGTGCTGGGGTACTGAGTCTGGGTAGTGTGTCCTTAGTCCCTGTGCTGGGGTACCGAGGCCAGGGTAGTGTGCCCTTAGTCCCCTGTGCTGGGGGACTGAGGCCGGGGTAGCGTATCCTTTGGGGTACCGAGGCTGGGTAGTGTGTCCTTAGTCCCTGTGCTGGGGTACCGAGGCTGGGTAGTGTGTCCTTAGTCCCTGTGCTGGGGTACCGAGGCTGGGTAGTGTGTCCTTAGTCCCTGTGCTGGGGTACTGAGGCTGGGTAGTGTGTCCTTAGTCCCTGTGCTGGGGTACTGAGGCCGGGGTAGTGTGTCCTTAGTCCCTGTGCTGGGGTACTGAGGCTGGGTAGTGTGTCCTTAGTCCCTGTGCTGGGGTACCGAGGCTGGGTAGTGTGTCCTTAGTCCCCGTGCTGGGGTACTGAGGCTGGGTAGTGTGTCCTTAGTCCCCTGTGCTGGGGTACTGAGGCTGGGTAGTGTGTCCTTAATCCCTGTGCTGGGGTACTGAGGCCGGGGTAGTGTGTCCTTAGTCCCCGTGCTGGGGTACTGAGGCTGGGTAGTGTGTCCTTAGTCCCTGTGCTGGGGTACTGAGGCCGGGGTAGTGTGTCCTTAGTCCCTGTGCTGGGGTACTGAGGCCAGGGTAGTGTGCCCTTAGTCCCCTGTGCTGGGGGACTGAGGCCGGGGTAGCGTATCCTTTGGGGTACCGAGGCTGGGTAGTGTGTCCTTAGTCCCCGTGCTGGGGTACTGAGGCTGGGCAGTGTGTCCTTAGTCCCTGTGCTGGGGTACTGAGGCTGGGTAGTGTGTCCTTAGTCCCCTGTGCTGGGGTACTGAGGCTGGGTAGTGTGTCCTTAGTCCCTGTGCTGGGGGACTGAGGTTGGGGTAGTGTGTCCTTAGTCCCTGTGCTGGGGTACTGAGGCTGGGGTAGTGTGTCCTTAGTCCCTGTGCTGGGGTACTGAGGTTGGGGTAGTGTGTCCTTAGTCCCTGTGCTGGGGGACTGAGGCCGGGGTAGTGTGTCCTTAGTCCCTGTGCTGGGGTACTGAGGTTGGGGCAGTGTGTCCTTAGTCCCTGTGCTGGGGTACTGAGGCTGGGTAGTGTGTCCTTAGTCCCCTGTGCTGGGGTACTGAGGCCGGGGCAGTGTGTCCTTAGTCCCCTGTGCTGGGGGACTGAGGCTGGGTAGTGTGTCCTTAGTCCCCTGTGCTGGGGTACTGAGGCCGGGGCAGTGTGTCCTTAGTCCCCTGTGCTGGGGTACTGAGGCCGGGGCAGTGTGTCCTTAGTCCCTGTGCTGGGGTACTGAGGCTGGGTAGTGTGTCCTTAGTCCCCTGTGCTGGGGGACTGAGGCCGGGTAGTGTGTCCTTAGTCCCTGTGCTGGGGGACTGAGGCCGGGGTAGTGTGTCCTTAGTCCCTGTGCTGGGGTACCGAGGCTGGGGTAGTGTGTCCTTAGTCCCCGTGCTGGGGTACTGAGGCCGGGTAGTGTGTCCTTAGTCCCCGTGCTGGGGTACTGAGGCCGGGTAGTGTGTCCTTAGTCCCTGTGCTGGGGGACTGAGGTTGGGGTAGTGTGTCCTTAGTCCCTGCTCTCCTCTCCTCTCATACCTCTTTCATCTTGCAGCTGCTGGGTCTGACCTGCACTGGGCCTGGCACTCTCCTCACTGGAGAATCCACCCACATTATTATAACCATCAGGGCAGGGATGAAGATGTTCTAGATTATCTGATGAAACGATGGACCCCAAGGGATTGAAATTTCTCCAAGAATCTCATGCTGGGAAAAGAAAATGGCTGAAGCCTGGTGCCACTACATAAGAGTGCCTGAAGCTGAGACAATGAGAATCAGAGTTGGGCAGGGCCACTTAGTTCTGATACCCCAGTCCCTCTAAACCTGAACCTCATGTCGGGACCTCAAAGATGGACTTGGGGGGGTTCATTGGACCTCTTTGTCCTCTTTAGCAGTGTGACTTCATCGAATAGATCTCTCTCTGCTTTTTAGTATGGCATTGTCTCTTTAACTGACAGATGGAGGACTGTTGGTTTAGCCTGGCTGTTATGGCTGCCAGGGTCCAGGTGCTGATCCTAAGAGCGCTAGTGACATTATTGGCACTATGGCCACGTGGCTCACCATGGGCCATTATGGGTCAGGATCTGTATAATCTCTACAAAGCTCTGGGCTAACAGATATCAAAGACATGACCCCTCACCTCCAATGATGAAGTGAAAATCTCCAGGGACTTTTGGGGACATGCTGCTCATGCCTCTAGCAGAGATGTGAGCTGGGCACACCGGAAGCTTCCATTATTGGGAGGTGTTGGGAAACTCCTGAAAGGAAATCAACCAACAGTGGCTCAAGCTCTTCAGGCATGAAGTGCTCACAGAACCAGACGTGTGGAAAGAGGGCCTTGGGAAACTGTAGCCTTGGGCCATGGTGAGACACCTCCTGTATAGCTCATGGCTAAGGATGCCGTTTACAGACAAAGGTCTACTGTGGATTTGATGACATTTGATGACAGGGAAAACTAACATTGAATCCCAAGTGGGTAAAGAATGTGTTTATTCTCATCAGTGGGCCTGCGCTGTGAAAATTTGGACTTGATTATTATATTTGAATTTCATCAAGAAAAGATTTGTGGAAATCTGTTTTCTCTCTTATGCAGTATTTAGGTTGCAATCTTGACGTTCCTCTTGGCTCAAGAAGCATAAACATTTGCTGTCTTTCCTGCTGGCCTCTGGCCTAGAAGGCCAGATACTGGACAATGTTAACGAAGCTGTCTGCTTCCTTTGCCCCCTTGCCCTTTCATTCTTAGCGCTTGGCCTCGTGGTTCCATGATGGATGTCACAACATATTCTCACGCCAGTATTCAGTTCAGGAAGAAGGGTGAGGCAAGCGTGGGGGCAGCAGCAGATCTCACTGCCCCATGGGCCACCCCTAAATCACTCTCTGAGGAGGAGCCTACAGGTTGTCTGCTACTTCAGAGCTAGCCCAGGGCCTGTTAGAGAAGGAGAGAGGGGTAGTCATAGCCACCACCACTTGGCGCTTAGTGTTGGCTAATGTGCTCATTGATGTGTCTCAGTGGTGTGGAGCCTAGGCTGGGGACCAAGTCTAGGCACCTGAGAGATCCTTGATTTAAATCTCTGTCTCCTCCTCCTGCTGTGGGAGGTATGTGATCTAGAAGCGTCTATGGTGTAGCTGGTCTCCTATGGGTTAGGAACCGTGACATGGGAGTCATGGACAGGTGCCTGTGCCATGGGGTGTTCTCACTGTCTGCTGGTGCAGTGATCTGTCTGTGAAGCAGACCCATGCCTTCCACTCTGTCCAGCCCTGGGCAACATGGGCAGGGTCAGGAGTCCACACATGAGAGCACGTCTGATCATGGAGTGCTTACTGTGTGGTTTGCATGATTCCCCAGCTTTCCAGAGACAGGGCCTGCTTTTGCCTCTGCTTCACTGCTAGAAAACTGAGGCTCGGGGTGGTGACCAAAGGTCTGGTGCGGGCAGATGGTGGTCCCACCTGTGCCCCACCTGTCCCTCTTCAGGGCTCTTGGGAGAGCTGGTATAGGCGGATATCCAGGGAGCCTTCCCATGCTTTGAAGCCAGTCACCAGCTAAACCCTTGTGGTTGGGCTAGTTTCTCTCAACCCTGTTCTTTGTCCAGCCTGGTACTCCAGGCCTTTAGAACTCATCTGTGGTGTGAGGAGACTCTATCTTTCCCCCAGAACCATGAATGGACACATTCTGCATCCTCAGAGGTGGGATACACAGTTCCCAAGCTGGTGCTTGTGTCCTGATGGCATTTTGTTGAAAATCAGCACAGTTATGCAGACTAGAAGCGCATGCTAATGACAACTAATTACTATGCATATTCATAGATGGTTAATGTGGTGATTTGAATGAGAAGGCCCTTATAGGCTCATATGTTTGAATGCCGGGCACCAGTCAGTGGAGCTTTTGGGAAGGATTGAGAGGTGTGGCCTTGTTGGAAAAGATGTGTCACTGGAAGTGGGCTTTGAGTTTCAAAAGACCATACCAGTCATGAAAATCATGACTCATGATGTAAAGCTCACAGCCACTGCTCCAGCTCATGCCTGTCTGCTTCCCACCATGATGATCATAGACTCACCCTCTGAAATTGTATGCAAGCCCCCAATTAAATGCTTCCTTTTATGAGTTGCCTTGATCATGATATCTCTTCACAGCAACAAAACAGTAATTAAGACAGTCATAATGCACAGAACCTACTCCCAGTGATCCACACCTACGGACGCACCACAGCTGCCTAGTGTGTGAAGTCTCTCCTCCCAGCACTCTAGTGTGAGCTTGGGTACCAGGTATGACTCAGAGCCTGCATCTAACTCTGCTGGGTGATGGGGGCTGCACTCTCACTGATGCCCCACATAGACCCGTGCCCATCACTGCCTGATGGCCCTCCTGGCTTCCCAGAGAGACGGCTTTGTTTGTGCAGGACATCCAAATAGAGGGAACCCTGTATAGGGACCCTAAAGGAGGAAGGGCTCTGGATGTGGATGGAACAGAGCGGGGTCTCAGGGAGGGAGAGGTGGGTGGGAGTTCAGGTGTAGTCAGGAGGGGGGTTATCTGTGAACTCTTGGGAGGAGGGAGGGCTGTCTCCCTTGGAGGAGGAGGCCTCTGAGGGAACCAAGCACCACTCCTAGGCTCTGAGGAGAGAGACAGCCCTGAGTACTGGGGACAGAAGGGGAGGGAGGCCACAGTGCAGGCCGTTTTCTCTTAGTGTGATTTTCTGTTATCAAATGGGCACCCATCTGAAGGGCCTTGTTTGCTGGCTTGATGCAGTGCATTTCCTGACCCTCTATGCAAACGTGAATTGCGCACAGCCCAAATGGACACATTTGGATGAACTGACACCCAGAATTGCTCAGCACCACTTTGCTGTGTAAAGACAGCAATTTCAGCAGCTCCAAAGTAGTGTTTTTCTCTACCAGCAGATTTCTTTTTTTTTTTTTTTTTTTCCTTCTCTCTCTCATTCAAATGGTACTTACAGGGAAGTATCTGCCTCATTCTCTAGCCAGCTCCAGGGAAATAGCTCAGGACATCTCCTCCACACTTAGGAATATCCCCAAATGGGGGCCTGTGGGGACAAAGCTTTCTCACCATACCTGGAGGTCGAACAGTAGCCCCTCTGTATCTTCCCCTGCGTTTGCTTTCTATCTGTGGGTCTCAGCTGGGTGGTCACTGCCCCTCTCAGCCTCCTTAAGCGCATATGGCTTGGCTTTGTCTTGCTCCTCTGGGACACTCAATAGCTCCCTACTACCTACTGGAAAAGCTCCCCATGTTCTAGACTGCAGACTCCCTCACTCCTGCCTATCCCACAATCTCCCCCCCCCCATTCCACCATGTCTGCAGAGTTCCCTGCAGGGCAGGTAGGGAACAATGGATGTCTGTCAATCACTGACTTTAGATCAGTGCTTGTTTCCTTTAAGAGCCACCTAGGCTCTAGTCCCTCATCCTCCTGTTCGTCTGTGGTCAGAGACAGGGACAGGGACAGGTCAAACAAGCTCAGACACTGCTCATTAGCAAAAGTGAAGATGAGTCATCACAGGCCAGTTCCCCATGACCTGTGTCACATAGGATGACTCAAAGCAGAAGAGCCCAGATGACATTATGGGTAGCCAGGGAGTTGGGAGCTGAGGAGCAGGTGCCATGTCCTGGTGTGGGGGCTGCTTTTATGTCAACTTGATACAAGCAAAAGTCATCTGAGAAGAGGGAACCTCAATTGAGAAAATGCCTCCATAAGATCAGGCCGTAGGCAGACCTGTAGGGCATTTCTTAGTGAGTGATTGATGGGGGGTGGGGAGGGCCCAGCCATAGTGGGTGGTTCCATCCCTGGGCTGAGCAAGCTGTGAGGAGCAAATCAGTAAGCAGCACTCCTCCAAGGCCTCTGCATCAGCTCCTGCTCCAGGTTCCGGTCCTGCTTGAGTTCCTGTCCTGACTTCCTTCAGTGATGGACAGTGATGTGGAAGTGTGAGCCAAATGAACTCTTTCTTCCCAAGATGCTTTGCTCATGGCATGACACCACAGCAATAGTTATCCTGACTAAGACACCTAGCTAAGCAGGCAGCTGCCTACGGCTCTACCCTCTAGGGTATGAACATCTCATACCCCACTGCTTCTTGAGCTCAAGAGCCTGACCCGCAGTTTCCAGGTTCTCTGTGTTCCAGGCATGTGCATGGTGACCTGATCTAACACACTGTTCCTCTGTGGCCCTCACCTGGTACTGTGACAGTTTTGTTATCCAGGAGCAACTCCTCTCTGTCCAGTGATGGAACACTTTCCGTTTGCTTCACAGTCTCTGACTCCAGGATCACGTGGTGGGTCCCCAGACTCTGTTCCTAAGGCTTACCCACCCACCCTTTCTTTATAAAGTGTCCAGCTGGTGGTCTCTCTTATGGTAGCAGAGTGAATCAAGACATTGTGTCGTCAGCTTCTGGAGTCCGAATGGTTTCAGGTTTTCTTTTCTTTCTTCTTCGTTTTCTTTTTTGAAACCACCACAAACAGTACTGCAGTGGATATACTTATTCTTTCAAGTTCCTTGAAATGTCTATGTTGTGAGGAGGGGCTCCTAGCAGATGATGAATGAGACAGTGTGAAATTTACTACTATTGTTAGTATTAGTTTGGTTTTTCAAGACAAGGTTTCTCCATGTAGCTCCGAATGTGCCGAATCTCACGTTGTGGCCCAGGCTGGCCTCGAACTCACAGAGATCCATCTGCCTCTGCCTCCTGTGTGCTGGGATTAAAGGCGTGCTCCATCGCTATCCGGTTCAGTGTGGACTTTTGAAAACTAACAACACCACATCTAATGGAGCGAGGAGTTTGCGAGTCCTGCCTGCTTTGGTTTCTTCTTACTCTCTCCAGCTCCCGTCGTGTGTGGGCCGGGCCGGTGCAGTAGCCTCTTGCATGCTCCTGGCTTTGCCGGCTTCTCTCAAGAGTGAATGGCTTGTGAAACTCTTGCCAGTTCCTGCCTCGCTCTGAGACAGTCACTCTAACAGTGGCTTGGGACTGGCAGTGTCCAGCCCTCCCCACCCCCTCCCAGCCCTGTCTCCTTCCTGCACCTGGGGCTCTGCAGTTCCTGACTGTTCCAAGCTTCACCTTTTTCTTTTACCCACAGCGAGCACTTTCCAAGTCTGTCTCCTGCTTCGTGACTCCTTCAGGTCCTGCCCCAGTGTCACCTGCTGTAAAGGCTCTAACCCTGATTGCAGTCTGGCTCCGCTGACCTCTGCAGCCTGGGTTCCCATCCCGTTCTCTTCATTTAAGATAATCTCGCCATATTTTTCATCCCCTCAGAACTCTGAGCCTTTGCACCCGCTGCCCCCTCCACATGGTGTGGCTGTCCCCCAGCAACCTTTGGGTCTCCTCTGAAAAGTTCACTAGAATGTCCCTAGAGGGCAGGTCCCTATGGCCCTCAGTATAGTGCATCTGGTTTTTCATACAGCTACTGCTGTGATGGCGCCCTATACTTTTCTCTGGAGACCCCGTGACTGTATCTGCCTTAGTCACTGAGCTCTGCACTTATACAAATAGAAATGCATGCCGGGGACTCCAGGGTCTGTGCAGGGTGCTTGGGATCAGAAGTTCTATAGACTGAAAATCAGAGGGGATGGCAGGGTACATGGTCAGACCTGTGCCTGAGGGAGGGTGTGCCACAGAATCTGATTGCTTTGTGTTCCCAGATGCTTGGAGTGGGAAGCTTGAGGCAGGCATCTCCAGACCAGCCAGGGGCACTTGGCCAGAGGGTACTCTGTAAGGTGTTGTGTGTAATGTGGATGCATGAACTCCTTATCCACCATGGAGCACTAGGGGCTGCCCTGTCAGGACGAGAGAGAGCATCTTAGAGTGTAATTAGATTAACGCCTTGCCCTCTGGAGTCATCTGTGGCCACTCTTGCAAGCCCACCTTCCCTTCTCTCTAGCCCTCTCCGCCTCGAGATACTCCGCCTCAAGATACTTTTAAAAATTTATTTAACTTTATTTTATGTGCAACAGTGTGAAGGTATCATATCTCCTGAAACTGGAATTACAGACAGTTGTAAGCTGCCATGTAGGTGCTGGGAATTGAACCCAGGTCCTCTGGAAGAACAGCTAGTGCTCTTAACTGCTGAGCCATCTCTTCAGCCCCTCTTGTGATATTTTTAAGATATCTTATTTTTTTTTGGACAGGTACAGTGAACTTTATTGATGATACTCAAGAGAGCAGGGCTCCCTAAGCCCCTTAATTCTGGGGGTCTGGGATGGAAACTGTGAGGGAGATTAGTGTGGGGGGGTTGTTGGACAGGGATTGCTCAATAGCCAGGGCCTCTCTCTTGCTCCTTGCTGGGGGTGGGTGGTCTAGAATGGGCTTCTTACTCCTTGGAGGCCATGTAGGTCATGAGGTCCACCACCCTGTAGCTGTAGCCAAATTCATTGTCATACCAGGAAATCAGCTTTACAAAGTTGTCATTAAGAGCGATGCAGCCCCAGGGTCAAAGGTAGAAGAGTGGGAATCACTGTTGAAGTCGCAGGAGACAACTTTGTCCTCGGTATAGCCCAGGATGCCCTTCAGTGGGCCCTCAGATGCCTGCTTCACCACCTTCTTAATGTCGTCATACTTGGCAGCTTTCTCCAGGCGGCATGTCAGATCCATGATGGACACATTGGGGGTAGGGATACTGGAAGGCCATGCCAGTGAGCTTCCCGTTCAGCTCTGGGATGACCTTTCCCACAGCCTTGGCAGCACCAGTGGATGCAGGGATGTTCTGGGCAGCCCCACGCTCATCACGCCACAGCTTCCCTGAGGGGTCATCCACAGTCTTCTGGGTGGCAGTGATGGCATGGACTGTGATCATGAGTCCTTCCACAGTGCCAAAGTTGTCATGGATGACCTTGGCCAGGGGGGCTAAGCAGTTGGTAGTGCAAGAAGCGTTGCTGACAATCTTGAGGGAGTTGTCATATTTCTCATGGTTCACACCCATCACAAACATGGGGGCAGAGATGATGACCCTCTTGGCCCCACCCTTCAGGTGGGCCCCAGCCTTCTCCATGGTGGAGAAGAAGCCAGTAGACTCCACAACATACTCGACACCAGCATCATCCCATATGATGTTGGTGGGATCTCGCTCCTGGAAGATGGTGATAGCCTTCCCGTTGATGACAAGCTTCCCATTCTCAGCCTTGACTGTGCCCTTGAACTTGCCGTGAGTAGAGTCATACTGGAACATATAGACCATGTAGTTGAGGTCAATGAAGAGGTCATCGATGGCAACAATGTCCATTTTGCCAGAATTGATGGCAGACCTGGTAACCAGGTGTCCAATACCGGCAAATCCGTTCACTCCAACCTTCACCATTGTGTCTCAGAAACGAGGCTGGCACTGCATGAAAAAGATGCAGCTGTCTCTAGAACAGGGAGGAGCAGAGACAAGATATCTTATTTTTGATCCACTACAACACAATACTTTCGGCTGCATCAATTTGTAAAGACCCCTGAGGGAGCAGCAGGTCTGGCTCAGCAACCCTCTGCAGAACCACAGATGCTTTTGTGCAAATTGTTGGAGGGGCTGAAGCAAGGGATGGCAGTATCTCTGCCAGGTTTCATCAGGTTGGAGACAGAGGGAAGGTGTCTGTGTGGGGCAGGCTGGTCAAGGCCACTGTCAGAGCAGCATTCAAAATGCTGGGAGCCTGAGACTGGGGCTGGAACTTGGAGCTGGGATCTGCTTGTTGGTCCCTCACCCCGTTTGCCCTCTATAACCCCAGCTGTGCCATCCTCTGCTTGGACCGGTAGCACTGGTGAGGTAGCCCTGTGATCTCAGGCTAAAGGACTTCCCACCCTCCACTGCTGCTCCTACAGAGGATCCCAGCTTGCTTCTCAGCACCCATATCAGGTGGCTCAGAACCACAACCACCTGGAACCCCAGCTCCAGGGGATCTGACACCCTTCTTTGGGTACCTGCACACATAGCAGACACGCACGCACACGCACACACACACACACACACTCACACACACACACACACCTCACAATTACAAACATAATAAAATTAAGAATTAACGAAAACGAATGTCTCATACATGTTGGAAATTAGTTTTTGGAGTCTTAAAATTTTCAATAATAAACCCCTGACACTATCAACTAGTGTTTCTAGGTATTTAGCCAATGCCATAAAGGCATATGTTCACATATATGGATGTTCATGGAGGTTTTATTCACGAGATTCTGAAAATGACTCAAATGTTCACTTCACAGATTAGTGGATAAATAGCCTACGGTATATCCAGGTGGTGGAATACTAGGTAGAAGACAAAAAGGAATGAACTGTTGATGGAACCAATGAGGTGAATTAATTCACTTGACTCTTTTTTTCCATCTTATTTCCCTAGGAAACTAATCCTGCACCATGAACATACTGAAACATCATGGGCACTTAATTCATATTGGTTGAATGAGTGAGTGAATGAATGAACAAATGAATGGATTCTGCACTGATAGCGGGTTTTACTTTCTGAGCTTTGTTTCCTGAAGGCGTCCTGTTTAGGGGCCTGGGGAACTTACTAGCTTTGGGATCCCAATGCCATTCAATTCCCGAGGAACCAGGGTTTGTGAAGGCATTCAGGAAGATTTCTGTACTTTCAGCAGCATGAGCTGTGGACTGATAAAGACCACAGAAGATGCCACACATGCCAGCCCCGTTCCACAGTGGCATGGTGGATGCAGTGGCTGGGTATCCGACAGGGATGGATTGAGCACTTTGGCAGAGGTCAGGGAACCAAAGCTTTCCCGTCTGCTCTGCCTGCCTCCTAGTGTATCCTTCTCATCTTGAGTCCGATGGCCTCAGCCTCAATTTGGACCACATTGTCCCTCCTGGCTAGAATGCTAAAGCTTGGGGCTTCTCTCGTATTTAACAGTGTGTCTACCTGTAAACAGTCCTGCACCGACTGCCCAAATCTGGTGGATGGCTTGGCCCAATCAGGTTCTTGCTTGAGGGGAACCAAGGAGCCAGAGGCAGGTCATGGCTGCTGGCCACTCTTGGCCTCCTCTCTTCTTCTGCCTCTTGCACAGTCAAGCAGGTACTAGGCAGATAACAGCCACAATGTAGAACATTTATTGAGGGCACCTGGCTTCTTCTAGGCATGTTCTATTGCCTGCCGCACCTGTTTGCTCATCCATCCATCCATCCATCCATCCATCCATCCACCCACCCACCCATTAAATGTTTTTGTGAAGCTTTCCATGTGCTATGAGCTATGTAAGATCCACAGAAGGAAATCACCAAAAGAAACTCAGTTCTTGGCCTGGTGTGCTCTGCAGGTGACCCGGGACAACCAGCAGCTAAAGAACAGAGAAATAAAGTTGCAGAACAGGCTTCCTCCAGTTCCGGGCCTGTGGAGGACCTAAGCTGAGCTGTGCTGTGATTTAGTACCCTGGATGAAAGGTATCATTGATTTCTTCTTTCTTTCTGCATTCACTGGACACCCTGTGGACATCCATGGCTAGGGTCCCAGGCACTTGGATGTTTTATGGAGCACTTACATGCCAGACACTGTTATTGCATTTTGTTTCTACAATGATGCTAGGAGGAGGCATTATCAACCTCTCCCATCCCACTGGCAGTTAGGGAAATGGAAGCTCTGGACTCCTGTGAGGCAGATTAGTGGTGTGTTTTGCCCACTTCTGTCTCACCAGTAAAGGGCTCCCCTGCTGATCGAGATGGTACTATTATTACCATGAGTGATCACCATGGCAGCAGTAGAGGCCACAGCTTCTCTTCCTTGCAGAGTCCACCATGTGACTGTCCCCGTGCAAAGTACTTATAATCACGGAATACGTGCAATTGAGCAAGGTGGTCTCTGGCCTCATGGTCAAGGCCATTGGAAAGTCAGGTTCAGGATTTGAACTCAGGTCTGCCCAGTCCTGGACAAAAAGGGTGTGTAGGAGAGGCAGAGACAGGCAGACACCTGGAGGTCTCTGGCTAGCCAGTCTAACCAAAATGATGAGAGCCCAGATTCAGGGAGACATCCCATCTCAAGAAACAAGGTAGAGAACAATCCAGACATCTGACGCCAACCTCTGACTTCCACAGGCATGTGGACACATGTGTATGGGTGTATGTGCGTACATGCACACCTGGACGCAATAGAAATGGAGTAGGCTCACACTGGGAAGATTCTGTACACACCCACAGCCCCTGAGTGGGGAGCTGGGCTGCTTCCTGGGTTCCAGTGTGGAGTCCCAGCTCACAGCTCCCGGCCCGGATCAGATTCAAGTTCCCCAAGTTCCCAGGGGCACCTCTGGAACCCCATTCTCCCCACCCCTGCTTCTTCTGTCCTTTCATTGACATCATCAAGTGTTTTTCTATCATTTACAAAGAGCCCCAATTTAGATGCCCCAGCTCCCCTGCTTATTAAAAAGAGAAAAAGAGAAAAAAAAAAAAAAAGAAGAAAAAGAAAAAACAAAACAAAAACACCTGCTTTAAAAAAATAAAAAGCAACAATTCTTTAGCAGTGAGTGTCTCCTGCTCAGAGGCCTAATCACACACGAAGAACAAGGCCTGTACAAATGGATATGGAAATTAAACCCACAATCTGGGCACACACTTGTTTGACAAGTGATAATTAACTGCTGACAATATAATTTCAGGCTGGATGCAAATGTGTTTTTCATTAAAAAGTAATCAAAAAGATGCTCGCATCTGGGAGTGTGGGCTCCGGCAGTAGAGCCCTGTTCTTCTGCTGAGAGCTTAGGGTTGGGATGGAGCAGTCCCTGTTCCTCGTTTTGAAGGAACACAGAAGCAGACAGTGTCATTGGGAGAAGTCCTCAGGGCACCCTGCAGGAGGTGATCCATCACTTTGTCCCAAAGTAAGGCTCCAAGATCCAGTCCTGGCCATCTCAAAGTTGTCTGGGCTAGGTGGGGCAAGAGATAGATTGAGCTTTGGGTTCTCACTTCCAGTTCTGAAAATATCACTTTCCTGTGGTAGAATATTATTTCAGGTGTGTGACTTTTGTTTATGCTGCATTTGTTTAACTCCGTGAGGCTGTGTTACGGTGCCTGTCTGAAACACCTGGTGCTCCTAATAAAGAGCTGAACAACCAATAGCGAGGCAGGAGCAAGCTTAGGTGGGGCTGGCAGACAGGAAAAATGAGGACGAGGAGGACATCAGGGGCCAGCCACCCAGCCAGCCACAGAGTAAGGAGGAAAGTAAGATACATAGGCAGAAGTAAGAAAGATAAGGGCCCAGTGGGAAAAAGTACACTGGTTAATTTAAGAAAATCTGGCTAGCAACAAGCCAAGCTAAAGGCAGGCACTCCTACAACTTCATGGGTGATTTATTTGGGAGCTGGGCCCCAAAAAGCCTAAAGAGTAAAACACACACAACAAAATGGTACCCTGTGTTGGCTGGCAATTTGTTGTTTTTCCTTTTTAATTGTTTGCTTTTTATGTTAAGGCTACTGCAATCTTATTACTACCTACAGCCACTAGGCCGAAGGAGTCAAACTCTGAGGGAACTGTTCCCTGAGGCACTGACTCTTGCTGACCCAGCCTCCTGAGCACAGTTGAATTTTATTTAATCAAACACATCTTTACATTATTAAACAAATGTTCCAGAGCATAAACAAAAGTAACACACCTTAAACTAATATTCTACAACACGTTTCAGTCCCTGGAATATTTTATCATACACAGTGAAATGGTCAGGAAGTAGAGAGAAATGACCAGGTAGAGTGGGAAGTAAGGGTGCGAATTTGTGTAGAAGCTGCCTTCCTCAAACTCTGGCATCAATTGATATCCAAGAAAATAACCTGAAAGGAGGCAGGGTTATGTGGGCTGATGGGGTCAGTCTACAGTCCGCTTGCTGGATGACTGTGGGCTTGCGATGAGAAGGACATCAGGGTGGTGAGGCAGGAAACTATGGAGGGCAAGGAAGCTGTCTTGGTTAGGGTTTCTATCGCTATGAAGAGACACCATGACCGCTACAACTCTTATAAAGGAAAAATGTTTAATTGGGATAGCGTATCTTTTCAGAGGTTTAGTCCATTATCATCATGGTGCAACATGGTGGCATGCATGCAGACACGGTGCTGGAGAAGGAGCTGAGAGCCCCACATCTTGACCCACAGACAACAGAAAGTAGTCTGAGTGTCACCCTGAGCAAAGCTTGAGCAAAGGAGTCCTCAAATCCCACTGCCACAGTGACACACTTCCTCCAACAAGGCCATACCTACTCCAACCAGGCCACATCTCCTGTTAGCTTATGAGGATGTATGGGAGCCAATTACATTCAAACTACCACAGGAGTGCATCTTATGGCTGCCAGGAAGCAGAGACAGTGAGTCTGCCCTGGCTTTCTCTTTCCATTTATGCTGTGTCTAACTCTCAGTCTATTGGATGGGCTGCCTATACTCTGGCTGGGTCAACCTCCACATTCAAGGTGGATGTCAATCATTGCACTCATCATTAAAAAGTTTTGATCTCCTCCAATGACAGGAGATGGTGAGATCTTGGGTGCAATGAGAGAATTGCATTAAGTTCAACCTTTGAGGGGCCGGACACCAGTGACAGTTTGTACACAATAAGGGCAACCCATTCCTAAGAACCAGGAGGCAACATGGGAGTGGGTAGTGTTAGGGACCAAACGTTCTGCCCCCTATAGGCTGATGCATTTGAAGGTTTTATCCCTGGCTCTATTTAGGCAGAACTTTTGAGAGGTGGGATTTAGCTAGAGGATATGGGTTGCCAGGGGCTTTTCTTCAGGACTATGGCTTTCTGATCCCCAATAATATGACCAATTCTCAGCTTTGGGGTGTAGCATGATAACTATAAGAACCAGAGACAGATATTGGGGTTCAAGCTGAAGATCAGGGAAGCAAAGCAGCTGGGCTACCAGAGAGCTCTTACCTGTAACAGGGCTGGGGCATTCCTATCTCAATGTGGCTGGAGAATGAATGCCCCATACTGAGACCTTGCTCCTGTCTTATATTACTCCCTAATGCTGGGATTAAAGGCATGTGATCCCAGGTGCTGAGATCATCTTTGTGTGAGCTGTTTCTCTTTAGGACTGGATCAATCTCGTGTAGATCTGATGGCCTTGGACTCACAGAGATCCGTCTACCTCTCAATCCTGAGTCCTAGGATTAAAGGTGTGTATCACCACCTCCTAGCTCCTGGGATTAAAGATGTGTGCCTGGTTTCTATGACTTGTGGCTGACTTTGCTTTCTGAATTGTCAGGCAAGCTTTAATAAATAATGAATAATATATCACCACATTGGGGCTTCTGCCTGCATAGACTAACTCCAATTACCATGCCTTGCACTCCATGATGGATTGAGTGCTCTGAGCCAAAACATATTTTCCTCCCTTCTGCTTGGCTCTGAGAGGGAAGAGGTGATTGGGTGTACAGGTTTATCTCTGGGGAGTGGCCCTCGTGTGCATTACAGACATCGTTTATAAACCTGCAGACTAAGCAATTAAGATATAAGCAACAGCAGGCTGGTGCATTCCTGAAACATCAGGTAGAAGTCAATCTAGAATTGTCTCCAGGGTGCACAACTTCCGTTATGGATCAAGTTCTCTCAATTGAAGGCAATCAAGAAAACAACTCACCATGACTGAGAATTTTGGTCTTAGCATCTCCTTCTGTGGCTGTGATAAAATACTCTGACAAAAGCCCTGTGAAGGAGAAAGGGTTGATTGTGGCTCTCAGGTCCCAGCTAGACCATCACTGCTGGTTAGCCATGGGGGCAGGAGCTCAAGACAGCTGGTTACTTTGCATCAAGAAGCTTATTTTCCTTTTCGTTTGGTTCAGAACTCAGCCCATGAAATGGTCCCACCCACAATTAGGGTGTATCTTCTACCTCAGTTCACGCAGTTAGGAAGATTTCTTGCAGGGAAGTCCACAGGCTAACCTAACCTAGATAATCCCTCATGGAGGCCCTTTTCCTATTCATGCCCAGTTGACAGTTGAGATTAACCATCGTAGTAACCATGAAGTATCATTAACAACAACAACAAACAAAAGTAGGGGCTGGAGAGATGACTCAGCAGTTAAGAGCACTGGCTGTTCTTCTTGAGGTCCTGGTTTCAATTCCCAGCACCCACATAGCAGCTCATAACTGTCAGGGGATCCAATACCCTCACACAGACATACATGCAGGCAAAACACCAATCAGTGTACATCAAATAAACCTAAGCCAAAGAATTATTTAAAATATAAAAACAAATCTGTTAGAAACAATGATGCAATTAAGTCAGTACAAGCTTAAAAGATAAAAATCAAAACCACAGGCTTAGAATAAACCATAAAAAAGAACAGCTGGATTAGGCAGACAGAAAGCCTAGTTCTGGAGCTTGTAGTCATGCAACTAGGCAAGTCCTTCAAGGGAAGACTGACTGGAGGGCTAGGGAGGACTGGGGAAAAGTGAACCGTGGACGAGAGGAAATGACCTTGAAGACACTAAAGAGAGGAAAGGAGAAGGAAATGTGAGGACTTCTAGAGACCAGAGGAGACAATGGGGAGGTCTGCAAGTCCTTATCAACACCAAGACATTTCTCAGAGTCCACAAATGCCCTGAGGTCGTGCCTGTAAGGAGTCTCTGTCACAGGCAAGTGCAGGGACTGCCTGCTTCAGTGAGGCAGAAGAGACACCCCGTTCCCACTCTTATGAGAAGGTGGACAGATTGAAATCGACAGCTCTTCTGAGCTCCTAACGTAAGCCATCACAATCAAGTCTGGCGAGATGGCCGGAACTGGAGAGTTACAGCAGAGACAGCACATGTATTGGGAGTCAGTAGGAAAATGTAAACACCTCTGAGAAATTTCTGGGAGGTGAGTGTGAGCTAGTGTCAGGGTGAGCTAGCACACCGTGTGTCAGAACCTTAGGAGTACCCTAACTGTGCAAAGAAATATTAGAATATTTTCTTTAGGAAAAAAAAAAAAAGATGCATTTGAGTGCTCATGTCTGTAAAAAGAGCATTGGGAAGAAAAGCAAATGCCAATAAAAATAAAAACAGACGTTGTTTTTTGGTCCCCAGTTGTATTTGTTCCTCTCTTTGTTGCTGTGACAAAAATCCCTGAACGGAGCAGCCTAAGGGGAAGAGGCTTATTTCTTCCCACAGCTTGGAGGGCACAGTCCACTGCCGTGGCAGGAAAGGCTGGATTTGTCCTGCTTATGGTAGTGGGAGCTTGCAGTGTGACTTGCTCACGTGCTGGCAGATCAGGAAATGGCGCTCTAGACCAGAAGTGGAGGTGGGTTTAACCTTCAGGGCCTGTCCTTAGAGACCCACTTCTTCTGCAGGCTAGGTCGAATATTCCAAAGTCCTCCCCTCCCCACCAAAAAAACCAAAAAAACCAAAAAACTACATCATCAGCTGGGGACCAATTACTCAAACACTTGAGTCTGTGAGTGACATTTCACACTCAAACAATATCAGTGATCCATAACCATCTCTAACTCTTCAAAGTAATAATAGGTATTATATGATTGCCACGTATAGAAATGTAAAATGATTGACAGCCTGTCCAGAGAAATATATATATATCCTGTGGCATATACCGAATGGAATAGTGTTGATTGGAGATGGACCCAGATTAGAGAAGTCTGTAGTATAAACTTTAGGAAAGCTACTAAACACAAAAGCTAGATGTTATGGCATATACCTATAATTTCCTCATCTTGGGGAGTGAAGGGAGGATGATTAGAAGTTCAAGGTTATCCTCAGCTTTTTAGCAAGTTTGAGAGTAGCCTGGGACACATGAGGCCCTGTCTCACAAAACAAAACAAAATCCATGAAGCATAATGGACACATAGAATAGTACAAACTTCACAGCTAAAACAATACAAGGTGGAAAATAAAACTATGGTAGTGGACAGAAAACAGTTACAAACATGATCATATAAATTGAGAGACACTAACAATCCCCTTTAGTGTCATTTGGTCTAAATTTACCAATCAAACAATAGACACCCAGGGCCTGGATAGATGGCTGCTCTTACGGGGCACGTGGGTTTGATTAATAGCACCAACATGGAGGCTCACAACCATGTGTAACTCTAGTTCCAGGCGATCTGATGGCCTTTTCTGCTCTCCACAGGCACCAGGTACACATGAGGTGCACAGATACATATGTAGGTGGAACACCCACACACATAAAATAAGAACAATAAAAAGAGGTCAGTCAGTAGGCACACTTGGAGAGATGTATCCTCTAAAGGGAATGTGGGTGGGGCTTGTTGCTCACCCTCTGTTTACTGTATGAGCATTTTGTACCCAGTGAGCATTATGACTTGTGTGTTTCCCTCTACGAACTGTGTGTCAAATCATTCACATTAAAAAAGACAGCCAGGGTTGGAGAAGAGGCTCCGTAGTTAAGAATGATTGCTTGCTCTTCCAGAGACCTGACTTGGTTCCCAGTGCCTATGTGGGGTGGCTCACAGCTGTCTGGGGACAGGATGTCCTCTTGTAGCCCCTACAGGTACTCATGACACTTACATATACACACAAAAATAAAATACATTTGTAAAAAAGATAACCAGAGAAAGACCTGGAGCAAGTTAGACAGAGAACAGACTTCTTGGCACCAGCAATGGAGACACTGGAACAGGGTTTTCGGCATCCACGGAAGCAACGACAGAAGAATCCTATAGTCAGCTAAACTTCCATTCAAAGTTGAGGTAGAAGAGGAGCTATCTTCAGACAAAATTTATCACTCACAGTCCCTGGCTCAGAGAACAGCCAAGCCTCTGACATACTTCAGAGACAGTGTGGCCAGGAGCAGGAGGGGTTGGCTCTAGGCATCCTGTTGGACAGAGAAACCACTGGCTGGCATCAGTCACAGGCACAGCAGCAGGTAATGATAAAAGCCATGTGACTAACCTGCCTTTAAGGGAGGAACCCAGACACCAAGGAGGCAAGTCTGAGAGTTCTAATCCGTGTGCAGCTCCTGGGATGGGACGCTGTACACTGTGCTGAGTGTGCTCATTAAAGTGTAAAGGTCAGCCAAGCAGCAAGAGAAGCCAAATGGACATTTTCCAAATTGGTAGAGGGAATAAAAGTATTTTAAGAATTGCTACCTCTATAATGCATGGCAAAAAATGAGGAAACCACAAAAAGGTGGCCGTGAAATTGCTGTCAGGTAACAGTGGGTTAGAAACAGGAGGCTGTCTCTGGCAGGTCCACCCATGTGTGACTTAATGACATCACTGCTCTGAGCCTCAGTGTCTTTCTCTGCACCTTGAGAGGACAATGGCCCCTGCAGTGTCATGAAGGGACAATGGTCCCCAGTGCAGGGTGATGCAGACAAGGCTGAGCTCTGGCTCCTGCTCCCCGAGTCTTGTGTAGCCTCTCTGCTCTGTGTGGCTCTCTCTTTTCTCCCGTGATGAAGTGGCTTCCTGCAGCCAAGCCTCATTGTGTCAGAGAATGAGAGATTATCACACGGGCTCAGATAGTCACTTGGGAACTTTCCCGGGGACAGAGACAAGAAGTGCCTCTGATAAGTTCCGCTTTATAGAGGCTTTTCACTTGAGTGATAACGGCCACAGCCATGTTCTGAATGCTCGAGTCCCAGGGTGTTCGAGGGCCATGCTGTTTTACGCATGCTGCCTCCCACCCCGATCTGTATCTTTCCAGATGGGTGCATTCCCAGGCTATAAACACCGGGTGATGCAGGTTTAAAAGGTGAGCCACCATGGACACGGCTGAGCTATGACCCAGACCCAAGGTCTGTCTGACTGTGGAATCTGGGGTTCTTTAAAGTTCCAGAAGCCTCTGGTCCTCCAGTGGTGGGAGAACTGGCTTTGGTGGGAGTTTCTCCCAGGGAGGGAGCTGGGGCTGCTTGCTACAAGAGAGCCAGCCAGAAGTTGGGGACAGGGAACAGAGCAGCAGCGACATTAGGCAGAGCCAAGAAGAGCCAGAACTGCTACTTCACTTGATGCCATTGGCTGAGGTGGGGACACAGGACAGGGCTTAGAAGACAAAGCCCCCTTGGTAACATGTAGTCACAGTCCCTGGGGGGAATCCCAAGGAACTGACACCAGGTCTCTTCCCCTCCAAGCTACAGTAAAAGATGATCAGTGCTATGTGGAAGGACCATCTGCTCATGCTCAGCTGACCTTGACCTCAGCAACCTGACCACCCCTGGAGCCTAGGGATGAAGTCCACTATTGCGGTAAATAAGGATCAGGATAAACAAATAGGCCAAATAGATGTTTATTCAGGGAGAAATAACTTACAACCTAGACAGATGAACACCAGGAAATTCAACCCGATCCTCTCCTGTCCGAGTCACGCCAGAAAGAGAGAGCGCCTTCCTGGCCCCCTCCGACCTCCTTCCTCAGGTCACCTCCGCCCATCGCTCCACCCCCCCAATGGGCGTGGTCAGTGCTACAGAAGGACTACCTCACTACAATTCCCCTTTTAGTCTAAAGAAAAGATTTAGGCTTAATACAAAACTATATACAAAACAGTGAATAACAAGTGTGCTCTAAGAAAAGGAAAATCGAGAACAAAATGACCTACAGTCCACTTTCCTCAGAGGGACAAGGAGGCCCTGTGGGTCTGGCCTGTGTTCCCTTGTCTGCCTCATCTTTTACTCCCACTCCCATTTAGACCTAGTTTCTGTTTCTGGTCCTCTGAACACTTCGTTATGCAGTCAAGTGTTCTGCCCCAGACTCCACACTCTGTTTTCTTTCCTAGAAAGCCCTATTCTTCTACTGCCCACCGGGTGAGGTTTCCACCCAGTCCTTCATGACCCATCTCTTTGACCTCTTGCACTCGATGGCTTACTCTATGCCCTCCAATATTGTGCTCCCCATCTTGGAGTAGCCCCTACTGCCTAAGGGTCCTGTCCTCAGCAGTGGACTGCTTGAGGATGTGGGTGAGTATCCAATATACATTTTCCAAAAGCCCCAGTTGGGGCATTGCTACTTTGATCAGCACTGTTCCTTTCTTGTTGTGAGGGTCACAGGGCATGGCATCCCTCTTCTGCCCCAGCTTCTCTTCCTCCAGATCCCAGTCCAGCCTGTAATAGAGTCCAGCAAGCAGAGGGCATCACAGTCACCTCAAGGCTACCAAATCACCCCTGAAATGTTCCAAGCCTCCTTTGACTTTAGGTGACCTTTGTCAACACTGTTCACACTGAAACCAGTTCCATCTAGTCTTATCTGGACAACTGAGTCTCCGTATTGAAGGAGACAGTGCTGAACAGACATGTGATACTGGTCTGGTCGGGTCAAACACAGAAAAGCTCATTGGGTTCAGGGGACCTATGTGTGTAGGACACTGGCCTTAGGTAGAGAAGATAGCTTAGAATGAGCATTTAGAATAACCAATGATAGAGTTGAGTACCTGCCACCATGTGGTAGGACCATGGGGGCATCATCGATCAAGTCTTTGCAAAGGATCCTGGGTACCCTGTCCCAGCCAGGCTGAACTCAGGCAAATATTACCCACTATGGTCCCTGTGAGGTCAGACCCTTATGCTGACCTCTCATCAGTATGGCTGCATCAGGCTCAGTCTGGAGCCCTGGACTCCTGTCTCCTGCTTATGTACGATTTATCAATCAGCCCTGTGCCTGTGTGCTACATGTGTGTGTGTTTTCTGTTTCTTGGGCCTCAAATGTGCCCACAGGATGGGGTGCAGAGACAGGAGGCCTCTGATGCAAAGAGAACAAGTGACAGCTTGGAGGAGGGCACCATGATGCTGCAGTTAAAATGAATGTTAGGCTTAACACATATAGCATGCAAGCTTATATGCATTTATTTCTCTCTGTTCTTGGCTGTGGATGTAATGTGATAGTCATTTGAAATTCCTGCCTTGACTTCCCCACAATCACGGACTATAAGCTGGAATTGTAAGCTGAAATAAATCCATTTCCTCCTAAATTGCTTTTTGTCAGGATATTTTATCACAACCATAGTAACAGTCTCTAAGAAATTGCCAACCTATTCCAGGGAAGAGGCCACCCAGGCCATCCCAGGGGTGAGCAAGGAAAAGAGAAATGGAGGACCAGGACTTCTAAGTCCAAGCCCTGGGGGCATCCCTTTGCTGTTGTCACTCAGTTGGGTCTGCCCTCCACTCCAGAGTCGCTTTGTTTTCTTACCTGATGAAATCAACCTTCACTACCTGCTCCCTCTATCAAAGCCCTGTGTAAATTCTCCTTTTGGTGGTGGTGGTGGTGGTGGTGGTGGTGGTGGTGGGGCATCTATTCCTCAATCCACTGTGAGAGCTTGAAGTACTAAAACACCTCTAAACAGAGAGACCGCCATGCCTCAGTCAGCCCTGATCAAGTACCTATTACTGTGTCCTGGGCACCTACTCTGTTCTGGACATCCCAGCTAGAGGCTGACAACACTATAAGGAGTTAGATAGGACCCTGGCCCTGGTGTGGAGTGGGAAGGAAAAGCATACATTGAAAGAAGACTCCTTTGTGAGCCTCAATGAAGGATGTGCCCGTCCCATGGATACAATCAGGGAACATGAAAGACTGGAGGATTGGGGACCCATCATCATCTCAAGACCCCCATGGCAGTGAACTTCTGAGTTCATAGCCCCACAGTGTCCAGTGTGCATCTTTGTTGAGTCCTGTGGAGGGTGGTGGTGGGGTGTTGGGTGGGCAGCAGCGTCCATATCAACTTCCATCCATGTCTTTCCCAGACCACACAGCCACCTTCCCTTGCTAGCGGTAATTATGCCTCCCGGAGGTTAATTTGTAGGGAAACAGCAAGGCAGTTATTTTAACAGCTGATTGTTGAGATCATGCTGGGGGCTTGCTGCATAATGGGTAATTGCCTGGGACAGAACAACAATGGAGTCAATTCTATTTAGCTGTAGCCACCCATCCTGGGGAGCAGCCGGCTTCTGCTCATACTTGTTCAATCATATCCTATTAGATTCCAGCAGAAGTCTTTTTTCTTCTTTGAGAGTGCTGGGGCCAGTTAGCCAAGACCCCAAGGACACTGGCAACATCTCACTCCAGCTTACTCCATTATTCTCATACCCCCTGGGACCAGGCTTAGGGCATATCTGCTGTGTTTGCTCATTCATTGAGGACCATCTGACTTTCACCTTTATCCACCCATTCATCTCTTTACCTTTTCAACTAGTGTGAAAATCTGTTTTAGAATTATTTCTCTTGGATGGAGATTTTCGAGATGACCTTTCTATATAGCTCAGGCTAGACTTGAACTTGTGATCCTTTTGTTTCAGCCCTCTACCCCAAGTATTGAGACTATAGGTTTGTCATTTCTTACATTCATCTATGTGTGAATTACACTTTCCCCCATCATTAATGCACTAATTTTCCCCTTCTATTTTCTGATACTGTATTCATCCAATTTATTCCTCTCCAATAGTCACATGTGAGAGCTGGAGATACAGCTCAGAGGCATAGTACTTGCCTAGTACACATATGGTCCTATGTTCAATCCCCTTTATGAGATTCTATACACATATATGTATATATACATACAATGCAACCATTCATTCACTTCTTTTTATTCATCTATCCATTCATTCCTTTTTAATTAACTCATTTATTTATTTATTATGAAAGGACAAAATTCCAACAATTTAGCTTAAGGGTCGTAATTGGTTTTATTTTGTAATTTTAGAATTAAGTGGTACATCACTCTATAAAGCAATGAGTGTTCCCATGGGCTGGTTTGTATAGATAGAAGGCTGAAAAAGGCAGAAAAAAAAAAAAAAAAAAAAAACAACAGAGAGGCCTGGCAAGGAAATGCCATATAAAACTTGGTGTGATGTTGTACACTCATAATCCCAGCATCCGGGAGGGAGGTGGAGACAAGAGGATCAGGTCAAGGTTATCTTCAGCTACGAGTTCCAGGCTAGCCTGGGTTACATGAGGTCTTATCTCAGTAAAATAAAATAAATAGAGCAGAGACTGGATTGGTCATCTCAAATTTACTTTCCTTGTTAGATAAGGCAAGCCTTAGAAAGTAAGGAAACTAAGTCATTTTTGCCGATATGGACAAAGCTACTGGACATTGTGCTAAGAGAGATATTCTGGGAACAGACACCACATGGTCTCATAAGTGCAGTCCAAAGAGTTGAACTCACAGAAACAGAGAGTAGATGATGGTTACCAGGGACTTGGGGTGGTGTAAAGAACAGAGAGATGTCAGTCCAAGGGTACAAGATTTTAATTAAGCAGGGAGAGTGAGTTTGGGGGTCATTGTATATCATGACACCAATAGTGGTCATGATGTGACATTATATTAGAGTATTTTCTCAGAGCTATGGTCAAACACCTTACAGGAAGCAATTGAAGAAAGAGAGGGGTTTTTTTGGGCTACATTCCATCATGGTGGTGTTCTAATTTGTATTTCTGTTTCTGTGATAAAAAACACTCTGACCAAAGGCAACTTAGAGGAAGAAAGTGTTTATTCGGATCACACTTCCAGGACTCAGTCCATCGTTGACGAATGTTAGGGCTGGATCCCAAATAGGAGCTTGAAGTAAAAGCCACAGGAGAGCGCTGCTTATTGGCTCAGTCTCCAGGTTATGCTCAGCAAACTTTCTTATATGGCCCAAGACCACCTTCCTAGGGATGGTGTTGGCAACAGTGGGCGCACCAACCATCAGTCAAGACCATCAATCTCTCAGGGACATGGCCACAGGCAATCTCTCAACTTAGATTCACTCAGATACCACAGGGTATCCAAGGCCAGTGACAGGAGACTCCTTTCCCTTCACCCTCAGATGGCCAGATTGCCTTTCCTCAAGCACCAGAGGGACCCTGGAAGACAGGGCAGAGGCACTGAGGTACATAGGTGTCTCCAGTGATAGGTGGAGATGAGTTCTTGATTGCGCTCCTGAGCCCAGACATGTCTAAGGGTAGGGTTGGGTAGTCAGTCTATCATCAAGATGTCCGAGGGTAAGCTGCCCCTCCCTCTGTCTCAGTGTCACAAGATCTCTGATTGGGGAGGGGCTGGCTGTTCAAGGAGATTGAAATGCCTGGATGTGGCAACCACTCAATAGGTGCCCAGTGAACCAGGAGTCATAGAAAGGTGACAGAGCATAGTGCCAGCCCCATGGTGCCAGACTGTGTGGTACAGAGTTGAGGCTGGACAGGGTGGGACATCCCAACATGATAGACTTTAAAATCTTACCAGGTCACAGATGAGACCTGCAGAAGGGACACAGACTCAAAGGAGTCCAGAAGCCCACTCCCAGGTGTATTTGATGGCATCGATGCCCCCTTCTAACTCATTGAACGTTCAGGTCCCCCAGCACGCACTGTCTTGTGTGCGGTTCCGTTGAATGGTCTTGGCTATGCAAGGAAGGAGCATTGCTGTCATCTTCAATAGAACATAGATCCTTGGAGGGGAAGGCACTTGCCTGCCCCAGCTCCCTCAGCTGGCAAGGGACTGTTTGGACACTTAATACCAATGCCTCTGCCTGTGTACTCAGAGTCCACTCATACACACAGTGAAGTCACGGGATTCAGGCTCCATCGCCACCCACCTGGACCCTCTGTGTTGTCTGACTTTAGGCAGGGGCAGGTATTAAAGAGGCATGGCTCAGGAGGGCTATGGCAGATGAGCTGTGGCTCCCAGATGCTGAAGCCGGAGAGACAGAGGCATAGACAATCATCAAAGGAAGGTGTCCTCAGGGTCATCTTTATTACTCTGGCCAGGAGACACTAACCACTGGTCCACCTCAGATGTGTCAGGATATTGGACATCTTGTCTTTCTAAAGGAGGGAGATCTCGTGAGCACCAAGGCAAGATCCCATGAGTGGCAATGAGAGTCTCCAAAGCTAAGCATCTCCTTCAGTCAATCAACAAACACCTACGAGCACCTGTTGGATGCAGAGCATGGGGGCTGTGACGAACCCCATGAAGTTGATTTCTGGCAATGGGGAAGGACTATGGACTCTCTCTGCCCTGCCCACTGTGGCTTCTGTTTCTGTTGTATTGTGGATATTTCTGGCTCACGTTCCAGTCTCTAGTGTTGCTCCACTCCAGGCACGACACACACTGTTATTAGTTGTTTTAATTTGTTTTTAATTTCCCCAGAACCACTGGAAAGGGAAAAGTCCAGACGAATGGCGGCCAAACAGTGGATCCAAGCAGGAAACGTCTTGTTCGTTCCCATAAGAAATAACTAGGTTAATGCAAATTAATTCAAGGCCAGCCATAACTGAAGAATAAAATGGAGCCTGTTAACTTCATTTTCTTCCCGTGGTATTGATCTATTCATCACCGTAGCTCACCGGGAACAAACATGCTCTTCAAGAGCTTCCCAGCTGAAAATAAATGCCTCATTAAGTTAAACATGGGGACCTGAGAGCAGCCTTGGTGTTAGGCCACTAATGAATGTCATTACAGGGAAGGCTCCAGAGTCCTCAGAGCCTTCCAATCTTCAGAGTTCAACATTATGCTTTGTGAAATGGAGGGACAACCAGAAGGGTATGAGAGGGAGGGGACTGCCCCCACAGCTTTGGCATGAGGTCCCTGATTAAATCAGCCACCTTTGTACTGAAAAGAGGCTTGGGAGGGAAAATAGATCTTGGCTTCGGGTGGGGGGTGGGTGCCTAATGGGAAGGGGTGGTGCTTCCACAAGGAGGAGACTAACTTTCACCTCTAGAACAAGCGGAGAGTAACAGGGCGGGGCTGGGATATCTAGTCACAGGTGCCACAGCCTCCTCTGAGCCAAGGCAGACTTTGACTGGTGGACTTGGGTGATGTGTGATATCCTTCTGTATGCTGTGAATATATGCTGCTTTTATTGGTTGATGAATAAAGCTGCTTTGGCCTTTGGCAGGGCAGAATATAACTAGGCTGGAAATCCAAGCAGAGATACAGGGAGAAAGGAGGTGAAGTCTGAGAGATGCCAGCCAGCTGCTGAGGAAGCAAGATATGTAGAAAATGAGGTATCCATGGCCATGTAGCAATACATAGATTAATAAGAATGGGCTAATTTATATGTAAGAGGTAGCTAATAATAAGCCGGAGTCATTGGCTAAACATTTATAATTAATATTAAGCCTCTGAGTGATTATTTTTATAAGCAGCTGTGGGACTGGGTGGGAGGGACACAGAAAAGCTTCAGGCTACACTTGGGTACTTTGATGTGGGTGGACTGGGTTGCTTTGACGAGGGTGGATGTGGGTAGTTTGACACAGGTGGACTCTTAGAGGCCTCAGTGAAATCCATCTGGGATTGTGGGGAACTACTCAGTCAGCAAGTGCTTGCTTTTCAGGCACAGGATTTGAGTTTTTTTCACCAGGACCCACATGAAAAGCCAGGCATGGTGGTATGTGCTTATATTGCCCACGCTGGGGAGATGGAAACTGGTGGATTCCTGGGACTTGCTGGCCAGCCAGTCTAGCTCAATCAGAGAGGGACTCTGTCTTAAAACTTGAAGTGAAAAACATCTGAGGTTACCTTCTCCCTCCCTTCCCTCCCTCCCCCATCTCTCTCTCTTTCTACACACACACACACACACACACACACACACACACACACACACACACTGTGGTGGGGTATTAAAAGAAACCACCAAGATCACTTGTGTAAGTAAAACAATTGAGATTTGAACCCAGGTTCATCTGACTCTGGGTGGAGACCTCTCACTTGAACCCTACCTGTAACAGGTCCCCAAACTTACTAAGCTCCTAGATGCTAACACAACTGGTACCATCAAGCTCTCCTCCACAGCTTACTTCCAGGCCCTCCCATGATCCCTCCTCCCCCAATCCTCATGTCCTGAGAGTCTGTAGAGCCATATGCCTTCAGCTGACTACTAAGAAGAAAGGAAAGAGAAGAAATAACATGTACTTGGGACACCCTTGTTCAAGGACATATTCAGGGTGAAGACACTCTCTGTCTCTTGGAAGCTTATTGGCAAAATGGGAAGAGACCTTCCTACCCATGCACTATGAGGATGGAAGGAACTTCCCTGGTCCTGCTTCTTGCCTGCTTGCCACGAGAAAGATTCTGACAGTCAACCTGCCCTGGTCCTGCTTCTGTGCCATGGGCTCCTGGTATAGTCATGTGGGATTTAGTTCCTAGGTAAGTGATCTGTCCCCTCACAGGTGATGTAAGGAGGAGCAGAACTGCCCAAACCCTGAGTCTGCATGAGCAAGATACCACAGGGATGCGGAGATGTGACCTCTGAGTGCTTACAGCTGGGTGGGACCCAAAAAGTGAGTGACCCCAGACAGTCCAGGTCCGGGGATGAGGGTTCTGGACACGAAGCTAAACTCCAGGCAACGGTCTGGGAGAGAATTTGGGAAGTGGCTTGGAGAGGTGATGTCTTAGTTTATTTTCCAGTTGCTGTGATAAAACACTGTGACCAAAAGCAAGATGGAGAGAGAGAGGCTTATCTCTGCTCATACTTCCCGATCACAGCTTATCACTGAGAGATGCTAGGGTAGGAACTCAAAACAAGCCTGAAGCAAAAACCACAGAGGAAAGCTGTTTCCTGTCTTATCCTCTGGGCCAGACTGTTAGCTTTCTTCCATAGCTCAAATCAGCCTAGGGATGGTGCTGCCAACGGTGAACCAGGTTCCTTCACATCAGTCATCAGTCAAGGCGATCTTTCACAGGCAAGTTCATGGACACAGGGAAAGCTAATCTCTGTTTCCGCTTCCGGGTGATTTCAGGTTATGACGGCGAGTGTTCCTGGGGACAGCAGAGCTGCCTATGCAGAGGGACTGCCCTGCTGGGGGCGGAGCTGGCCGGGTGGGGATGAGAGGAGTCAACAGAAACCGGGATGTGCAGGCTCTGATGTCCGCTCTCTCGGTGCCTGCATGCTATGTGTTCTGGGAATTCATGAGCCAGGGAGGAGACTTCATGAAGTATGTGGCAGGATCTGGGACTACTTTGCTCCACATATGGTCAGACTTGGTCTTCATAATCTGCAGCTCCCCAAAACAACCCAAGAGGGCTGAGTATCTCTGCATCTGTTGAGAAATAGGGACTCACAGATGTCCAGTGACCAGAGAGGAATGTGCCATTCACAGAAGACAGAGAACACTCTCACTCCTTTGCTAGGCTCTGTGGACATGGATTCCCCTCACATCACACATCCCGCAAGACTGTGTTTGCTCCCCCTGTTGGTCCCTGAATGTCAGCTCCCCCTTGGATTGCCTCTAACTGGAGGCTCCCAGGGGAGACGCAAGGACTCATGGGATGCTTCCTTGTTTTGACAGACCAGCACGGTCCCAGGGACTTGGTACTGGTTTTGCCCATTGCCATGTCTCAATCACCACATACACAGTGAGTCCAGCTGTGTATCCAGGAGGCCGAGTCCGCTCCCTGCAAGGGCCTGCTCTGCTGTCTACTGGTTCTGTGCAATGAGGTTGCAACTTAACTTCTTGTTAGGGTATTTTATGGCAACTTGGAGTAAAAGATAATTTTCGCTATGTCATTTGTTTAATGCCACTCTCATCTGTATGTTCTGTGAGGGTAGGGACTGAACACCTAGTACAGAAAGCAAGGCCTTAGCAAATACTTGCTGAATGACTGAATAAAGGAATGACTGAGGGAGATACAGATTTAAGTATACAAATGACACAGTGCCTTGAACCATGGAGAGTCCCCTACCCCCGGCCTCTGTGTGTGTGTGTGTGTGTGTGTGTGTGTGTGTGTGTGTGTGTGTGATATGCTGTGTGGTTCTGCTGCTCTGGCCTGAGCTGGGCTAGTTTAGCTGGGGTTATAAGTACAACAGGGTGGTTGGAACACTGGCTGGAAGCTGTTTGGTCCAGCAGCTGTAGCTGCAAGGCACATTTCTGCTGTATATATTCTCTCTCTCTGCCGCCCTTGAGCCTGGCTAATGTGGGATGCTGGAAACTGGGGCCTGGGGAGCCAGATGCTGTTCCCTGCCATGCCCTGTGCATCTTGGGTCCTGGAACCTTAACTAAGGTCTGCAAGGGAATGAAGAAAGGACATAGATGCCCATACACAAAAGCTGGGTTGGATTCAAGTTGGCTGAGGGTACTCTGATAGAGCCGTCCCTATACAGCACTCTGGAATCTCACTGCGTTTATTATGTACAGCACAGGGGGAAGATAGAGCTAATCTGTGCACGAAATGTCTACAGGCAGCTGTCCCGGCTGTCATCATCCTGGGAGGGGAAGCTCCCATTACTAGTTTTTGCACACACTGGTTAAACGCTGTCAACATTTACACTCAGAGCAGGGGAAGGCATTGCCATGTCTGAGCCTTGCTTTCATTCCCGTGAGTCTGAGGTACTGGGGTCCTTGACATATATGTGTCCATGTCAACAATACACATTCAAGACTTCCTCTGCTACTCACAGTTCCCCACCTATGGAGGAGGTCTGGGGGAGCAGAGACATTTAGGGGGACATTGTGGGAGGGCCTCTCTGTGTCTAATTTGCTTTCTATTGAGGCTCTTTCCTTGGTCTCCCTGGACTCAGTATTGAAACTGAACTTCAGTTGGAGAGAAAATAATTAAGACTTGTAAAACCTTGCTGTGAGTGTGGCTCCAGGGCTCCCCACGGGGTGGCCAGGGGGGGTTTTATCATCTCTGGGTCTCAGGCAAAGACCCCTCTGTGAACAATGGGCCACTTAGCACTGGTTAATGGCTCTATGTTGCAGACTTAAGTACCTTCTTGAAATTGATCTTCCTGTGGAAAGCATGCTTTGGAGACACAAAGCGACCACCAGAGAGCCTTAAATGAATTGTGTGTCATCAAGCAGAGAAACAATGCATGTGGAGCACACATTAGGAGGAAAGCCGAGGCCCCTGGTGCCCCGGGACAGGAGGGCAAGGAGGAAATGGTTTGTGCCACTGAGCTCATCTGTGTTCATACTGCAGCCTGGACCACTGTTACCACAATATGGAGTGGTCTTCCCCTCTCCTTTCCCTCTCTTGGAGAGGGGATGTCTGAGCCATTCTTCTCTCTCCTGGGATGATGAGTGTCTAGAGCAGGGAGATTGGGATACTCTTTCCCTCCCAGGCTCTATCGGCTGAGAACAAATCCTAGAAAAGAGATGCAGTGCATCAGGGGTGCAGGTACCCTGATTCCCAGGGAATGTGGTCAGAGTGACCAGTGCAGACCTGGAAGGGGATCCTCTGGGGTAGGGGGGTGGGGACAGAGGCAGAAGCAGTCAGAAAGTGATTCTTGGAAGCCTCAAGGTTCCATCTGGGGTCCCTGGCCTGATTTATACTTTAGGGACAAGAGGAGTGGACTAGAATCCCAGGGAGACCCCTGACAAATAAATGAATATGAAGGTGTGGGCTGAGGAGGGAGGCTCAGATTCCTGGGAGGCTGGGACAAAGGGACCCCAGGGTGTACAGCTTCTACAAGCTCTGGGGAGATGCTGCAGTGAGCCAGAGGCCCACGCACTGAGAAGCGAGGGTTGTTGAAGGCTTCCCTCCCTAGAGCAATTCTGTGGTTTCTTTCTTCCGTCTGTGGTCATTCTTCCTTCTGCTAAGATGACCAGATCCTGGAGTTTCTGTGAGCAGAGGCAGCCTACATGGAGCCAGCAGGAAGGAACATCTAGGGAAATGGTTTTCAAACTGTGGGTTGCATGTCAGATGCCCTGCATACCAGATATTTACATTATGATTCATAACATTAGCAAAATTACAGTTATGAAGCAGCAAAAATACCTTTATGGTTGGGGGTTCACCACAACATGAGGAACTATACTGAAGAGTCACAACATTAGTCTAGGGACCACCTCTCAGCCCCTGAGTGTGTTGTAACTTGTGTCACAGGGGCATGGCCTGGCTTCCTTCCAGAGACAGGCGCTATGCCTGTTTGGGCAATTTAGTCACCACACTCAATTATCGGGCATAAACAAACGTGGAATTAAAGTGGCATGATCCTCATGGCATGTCCTCTGTATATCTGTCTGACTGTGGACATGTTGGTTGGAGTCAGGCAGTTGTATCATAAGAATCTTCATCAGAGGCCAGCCAGCCTCCACGAGTCTTTCTTGGTAACAAGCTGCTGTCTTATAATAGCAGCAAAGCTGGAAGTGGAGAGGCCTGTTGTACACTGTGACTATCAGCATGAGTCCCCTGGGAAGCAGAGCTGGGGTTCCAGGCAGACAGCCCTGGCCTCTGGTCCCAGGAGACAATCACTGACATTCATGTGGTAGGATCCATGGGACAAGGCAGGTAGATGGCGGTAGATGGCGGAGTGAGGGACTGCGGTTGGATGTGCCTGGAGGTGTGGTGAAAGGTGTGTGTGTTCCTGTTTCTGTCACACAGACCCTCCAGTTCCTCAGGGTCATGTGGGCGATCTTGACCTTGGGGGTGACTGCTCCCTCCTGGAAGTCAGAGATGACAAAGCCCACTTTCCTCCGCTTGACAGGGTGTCTGTAAGAATCCCAGGGAGTTAGCTGGGGATGCTGTTGACTTCACCTGAGAGTTCAGAGTAGGGTTAACCTGGGGAGGACTTGGCTTCCAGGCTCCTGTCTCTACTGATGGTCTGAGAATATTCTGGGCCCACCAGGTGGCTAGACCCTGAGATGGATCAGATTAGGGAAGTCAAGGGTATGGCCAAGCCTCTTCCCTCTAGGCAGGTGGACAGGCTTTGAGAGAGGCCCCAGACACAGGGACGAGGGAAGGGAACTGAGCCAGGCCAGGTATCCAGCTGTGTATAACATGCAATCGCACCTGGCAGATAGGAGCAGCTCCAGCCGCCTGGACAAAGGGAGGCATGGACAGCTTTCACGGGTTGCTTGGGGCCCACAGATCTGAGATGAGAAGTAGTGTCCTTGGCATGGCTTTGTGGCTCAGAAGAACTCAGGCTGTGGAGATGGGCACACAGTGGTGCCTTGCCATCCCCATCTATGTCCCTTGCAGCCGTGCAGAGCACTTCCTGGTGCCGTGCACTGTGCCCAGCTTGAGGCAGATGTTGCCTAGGGTGGGGGCTCTCAGCAGCTCAGGTGGGACAGTGGATGAATGGGGTGCAAAGCCTTAGCCTGCTCAGGAGCAAATGTTTCGCTGGCTTCCTTCCACCCTCACCCTTTCCTTACTCAGGTCAAGCCCTACCATGGATTGTTTTCTGTTGCTGCAACAAAACAATGTGGAGGATAGGGTTTATTTCATCTTACACTTCCAGGTACCACTCCATCATGAAGGGAAGTCAGGATAAAAACTCAGGGTAGGAACTTGGAGATAAGAAATGAAGCAGAGACCACAGAGGGATGCTACTTAATGGCTTGCTGTCAATGGTTTGCTCAATCTGCAATCCAGGACTACCTGCCCAGGGTTGGCACCACCCACAGTGGGCTAGGCCCTTTGATATCAATCACTAATCAAGAAAACAACTCACAGGCTCACCCAAAGGCCCTTCTAATGGAGGTAATTCCTCAGCTAAGGATCCCTCTTCCCAGGTAACTCTAGTTTGTGTCAAGTTGATAAAAGCTAACGGTGCAATTGAACCCTTGTCAACTTGACATACAAACACATCGTTAACAAACCATAACTTTCCCTTCCTTGATTGTCCCCAAGGGTGCATGCTAATGTTAAAATTATAATAAAAAGCACAGTTCATCTTTTAAAAGTTCCCTTTAAAAAATTCCAGTGGGCAGTGCCACTATGTAATATAGTTTATAATAACTATAGTTTAAAAACTTAAAAGCATAAATAGCTTTACAAGCTGTCTGTGGGGCTGGAGAGACAGCTCAGTGGTTAAAAGCATCTACTATTCTTGCACAGGACTTGGGTTAAGTTCCTAGCACCTACATGGAAGCTCACAACCATCCATGACATAACTCCAATTCCAGGGGATCTATGTTCTCTTCTGCTTGTCAAGGGCACCAAGCACACACATGGTACACATACATGTGAGAAAACACACACACACACGTATAGAATTAAGAAAAGTTAAAATCAAAAGCTGTTTAATAGGTTAGAGCCCACAACTTCACAGACCAACCTAGAGGTGTGTTTTGCTAAGCACCTCAGTTGGCTCTTCATTCATCAAGTTGGCAGGGTTAAGGTTACCTATAACATGGCATTTCTGGCCCTTCTTTCTGAATTTCCTGCCTTGTAATAAATGATCAATTTGAGCCAGTTCTGAGATTGTGAGATATTTCTCATCAATAAAGCTCCAGATACAGCTGTCAGCTTCCTGGAATGGAGAAATGCTAGAGAGAAGCTGTATTGGTCACTGTGTGATCAGCTTGTGACTTAACCATCCATGCCAGTGCTCACACATGAGCACCACACGCGGTGCTCATGTGTGCACACATGCGCTCACACTCCATTGTCACAGGCAGAAGGGTGTGCTCTCTAGAGATCTGTGGAAGAAACGCTTGTTTTCCAAGCCTTTTCTTTCTTCACTTTGATGCAACCCCAGAGACACGTCCCACTTCTGTGTCAAGTTCTACTCAATTCAACCAGCACATTTCTGAATCGCCCCACTCCTGTGCTGAGCTGAGGGTTTGGCCCCGTGGGGAAATACAGATTAGGCTTGGAGGAGAATGCAGGCTTCATGGCTGGGGTGGAGGCAGCTCTTGAAAGGGTGTGTGCAGAGGCAGTGTCCGAAGGGTCACTCTGCACCTCTTTGCCCTGTCTGCGGGAAACAAAAAAAAGGTGGATGAGGACACAGGCATCAGTGGACAGAAGGTAACTTGAAGGAGGGGGGAGTAGTAGCCTTGTCTTACTCTCTCCCCACGTTGCTGCTCATGTTCCACGAAAGTGGCATTTGTTTTTCAAACCAAACAGAACTAAAGGACAAATCAAATAACAGGACAATAGGTTAACACAATGGCTTTTAAAGCTATTTCAAAAATAAATAAATAAATAAAAAGCTATCTTATGACAGCAAAGAGCATTTGGAGAAGCTGGGTGAAGAACGATGGCATATTTAGAAATTTTCAGAGACCCCCACCAGATAGGCACAGTCACTGTAACATTTCCCACTTCCGAGTCATTCACAGCTTACCTCTCTGATGTTGTGTGGGTGTTTCTGAGACCAATAGCAGTTTGCTCTTTCATCTATATTCTCTCTGCAGGAGAGTGAGGGTGGGTCAGCCCTTGAGTGCAGCTGAGATGGGAGCCCGCTGACATGGAGAGGAGAATGCCTCCCTCCTAATAGCAGAAGGAAGATTTTACTCTTATGTGTGATGCTTCCTCCTCCCTCCCTCTCTCCCTTTCTTTCTTTTTCTTTTCTTTTTCATCAATTTGAGGTGGCTATCAATATGGCATATCATACTGGCTGAAGATTTAAAATGTTTTTGTTTATTATAGCAAAATATACCCAGTGTAGCACTGGGTATTTTGGTCATTTTGGTTGAGCAGCTCAGTGGCACTGCACTCAGGCTCAAGGCTGTGAGCCAGCACCACCTCCAACACCAGAGCATTTTTTATAGTACTGAAAGTCCTATTAAGTGGTATGACCTTTCTCTCTGGAAACCACTTTATGAGTGGCCTCCTCTAGATGCCTTGTGTAGGTAGGCTGGTGTTATAGTTGGCTTTTTGTAGCTCACTGTTTTGTATTGCTGAACATGCCATCCTTGAGGTTCATTCATATTGCAGGCTTCAAGCTCTACTTGAGCTCATCCGTGCTGTAGGTGCTCAGCTGTGACTCCTCACCCCTCCCATCTCAGAGGAACAGAAAGCAGAAAATGCTGGCACTGTGCCTCTTTTTGCCCAGTCCCAGACCCTAGCCCATGGGTGGGTGCTGCCCACATTGTAGTGGGCCCCATCTTCTCAGTTAGATGTCTCTGGAAACACCCAGAGTTGTGACCTGGGTGAGTCTAAATCCTGCCAAGTTGATAATCAACATTACCCATTACAGATATCATTTATTTATTTTTCTTGTCTAATTGCTTTGTCTTGAGCCGTCAGAATCGTGTTGAATGAGGAAAGGCACTCTTGTCTGTCCCTGGGCAAAGATGGAAAGCTTTCTGGTTTTTACATTTGAGAGCGACTCTGACTATGGCTTCACAGGATGTGGTTTCCTTCTGTTCCTACTTGGTTGAGTTAATGTTTTTAAATAGCAAAGGATTTTGAACTCTTACTGAATATTTTGCTGCTTCAGTTGGGATGACTCCGCCTCTTAAGGTAGTGCATGGTGTTGTTAGAGCATCTTGGCAGGCTGGGGAAAATCCATGTCATTACTCACTTTTCTGTTTCTGTGACAAAATACCATGACCAAGAGTAACTTATGGAAGGAAGAGTTAGCTTTGGCTTAAGGTGCCAGAGAGAGTCCTCAGTGGTGGGGGAGCCTTGGTAGCAGGAGGCTGGAGCAGGAAGCTGAGGGACCACATCTTCAACGTGCAGGATGCAGAGAGAGTAACTGGAAGTGACACATGGCTATAAACTCTCAGAGCTGCCCCTTCTCCACTGACATACTTCCTCCAGCAAAGCTACACCACTTCCCCAAACAGTGCCATCAACCGGGTACCAAGTGTTCAAATAGCCGAGATTATACGGAACGTTTCTCTTCAAACCTCCACATTCCACTTGAGGTGTAGAATGCTTTTACTTTAATTTTCTGTTTAATTTACCTTGTGCACATTTTGTCGTGGGTTTTTACATGAGCATTCATCAGGAATATTAGCTGGTGAGCTTTTTTGTTGTTGTTTCGTTTTTTGGTAGCTTGTGGGGTTTTGTTGATTTTTTTTTGGTGTTACTTTTCTGGCTTCAATATTGGGGGAACACTTGTCTCACAGAATGAACTTGTAACTTTCCTTTCTCTGCAGTTTTTTTTTTCTTCTGTGAGACTGAGTTCCTTAAATGTTTGGTATCATTCTGTAATGAGGCTAACATGCTCTGGGATGCAATTTCCTTACTAGTTCCAGGATATATATATATATTTTCTTCTTAGTAAGCTTTACATTCCATTTCTGTTAGGTTACCTAGCATGTCACCACTCAATACCATAGCATTATCTTATAGTCTTTTAATTTCTGTGACATCAATTGTGGTATCTTCTCTTATATCTGAATTTGGTCATTGGATTCTTCCTTCTTTTTCCTTAGTTTATCTTGTGAAGAGTCTGTTAGTGGCACTTATTTTCCTGTATTGTTTTCCTCTTCCCTTACTTCATTCAGTTCTGTGCCAATCTTTGTTATTTTCTTTCTTCTGATGTCTGCAGGTTCAGTCTGTGCTGATTTTTCTCACTGGGTTATAGAGTTAGAATTTTAATTTGAGATCTTTGTCTTTTAACATAGAAGTTTATAGTACAACCTTCTTTCACAGTCTGCCTCTCACTACATTCCCTACATTTTGGTACACTGTAGTTTTTTCAAAATGTATTTACTTAGTGTGTGTGTGGGTGTGCTATGTGTGTACTGCACTTACAGAGGCCAGGAGAGAGTGTTAGATCCCTTAGAACTGGAGTTGCAGAAGGTTGGGAGCTGCCATGTAGATGTTTGGAATCGAACCCTGGTCCTCCGCAAGAGCAGCAAACAACTGTAACTATTAAACCATCTCTCCAGCTATTTTTACTTCTCTCAAGATATTTTTCATTTTTCTTATTAGCTATCCTATGGCCTATTGGTTATTTAAGAGTGTGTTTCTTGCTGGGTGTGGTGGCACACATCTTTAATCTCAGCAGTTGGGAGGCAGAGGCAGGTGGGTCTCAGTGAGTTCAAGGCCAGCCTGGTCCATATAGTGAGTTCCAGGCTAGGCAATATAGTGATACCCTGTCCAAAACAAACTAACAAACAAACAAATAAACGAAACAGAAAGTGCTACTTAACGTCTACATATTTGGGGCTATTTGGATTGATTTCCAGCTTCATTTCATTCTGACTGGGAAGGTTACTATGTGTGATTTTAACTTTCCTAATTCTATTGGTTTGTTTTGCTTTGTGGTCTAACGCATGGCTGTCCTGGAGAATGCACACGACTGTCGATTACTTGAGTCCTAAGGTTGTTCAGGTGCCTGCTTCCTCCCGCCCTCTATCTGGTTGTTCCATCCATTATTGACAGTGGGGATATTGAAGTCTTCTGTTAACCTGGCCACTATCAATTTCTCCCTTCAATTCAGTCAATGTTTGCTTTGTATATTCAGGAGCTCATTCAGCATCTCCAGCCACACTGATTGAGTCAATGTTCCTTTAATACACCCCGAGCAGCCTCCCTCCCTGGAGGCCTCGCTGTATTTCTCCCCCTGTGTTGAACTCCCTGACCCTGGCTCCCTGCTGTCCTCACACCATGTTTGCTTTCCACACCCAAACCAGGGTGTAGCCTCACGTTCTCACCACTCTCCACATTTCTCAGTTTCCTTTCCGTTTGATCAATGATCAAACAATGCTATAACTGTGTGTTTGTTAGGCTTGTTTAACCATTGTGTTGTTTATAACATTTTAGCCACATGAGGTCAAGGTGTCTTTGACATCCAACACAGAGCTTGGTACTGAGCATTGCCTACATAAGCACCTGCTGAATGAATGAATGAATCTTTACCCCTATAACAAGCTCTCAAGGCACATGGTACATTTAGTTTTGCCACTGAAGAAGCCATGGCTCAGAGACACAAAGTCACTTGCCCAGAGTCACAAAGCAGATGAGGAGCAGAACTGAGACTTGAAGTCAGGCATTGAAAGAGGCCCTGTGTGCACCATGCATAGGTGCAGCCTTTCTCCCTTACCCAAACTCTTTAACTCACCCATTCTCCAGCCTTTCTGACCTTGAACTGGCTGAGCAAGTCAAACCTCTAGGCCTTCATGTGTGCTGGGCCTCCACCTGGAAATGCCCCTCTCACCACATCACCCACAAAGCTCCCACCCCACCTTCTACTGGGTGTCATCTCCCCCACTGAACCTCCCTGACCTCCTGGTTAGATTCAGCCAAGTTCTCAATACTTAGTCTATAACTGAAGCAGCTTCTAGGACCAAAGTCACACTTTCAGCATCCTGCCAAGAACCCCAGTTTCCAACAGCAACAGTGGCCACTGTCATCAAAAATGCCAGCCTGGCAGTCAAATGCCCATCACCATTCCTCCTGACACCGGACGCCACCCTGCCGTGATCCTCACCTTTGTTTGATATACAGTTGCATGGTGCTTTGCTTTCTCACCACAAAATGCAAGCAGCATGTGCTCATTTAAAGAGATCAATCCCATGATCCTTTTTGACCAGATAAGGGAACCAAGGTACCTTCTGCCCAGTTGTCTCTTACCTGGTGTGTGTGTGGGCTGGGTCTTTCCTTGACTATATGACACTAGCTCAGTGATGCCCAGGAATCAAGGTCCTGGGAAGGAGTCCCCTGGGGCCAGTCCCCTGGAACGGACTCTGTCCTTCCCATTGTTAACAAGTCAGTATTCAATTGCATCATACAGATGTTGCTCACCCCCCTGCTGAGGCAAAGCCAGCAAGAGCAGAGATCTAACCACCATGTCTGAGTCACCTGGCTCACTCTTACCCCAGTGTTGTGTCTACTCAGTGTCTGGTGATAAGGCTGGAGCATGCCCTGTAGTAAGGAGGTACCCACTAGGTGTAAGGGATGGGCTGTTCCTAACTGTCACCTTTACCTCCTGACCCATGAATGTCTTTCCTTCCTTCTTTTGCTCTGTTGGCTCGGTGTACTGTAACCTGAGGCAGCTATGGCTGTCATTAGGGTGTTGTATGTGAATTTATCAAGAGTGAGAACAGGCTAGGCATGGTGGTACATGCCTTTAGTACCAGCACTCAGGAGATAGAGGCAAGTTCAAGATCAGCCTGGTCTACAAAATGAATTTCAGGCCAGGTAGGATTATATAATGAGATCCTGTCTAAAAAACAAACATACAAACAAATTCCAAAGCAAATACAAAAATAGATAAAAATATGGTGATATTGAAAGAGAGAGAGAGAGAGAGAGAGGGAGAGAGAGAGAGATGCAGGAAAGTAGGAGAGTATGGCCTCGTTTCTTAGGCTGTGGAATCTTAGAAGTGACAGCTGTCTCAAAGAGGCATGGCTGCATTTTAACAAGGAACCTGCTCACACCTCCTCGGGGTGACCTTCCGAGATGGAGCCTGGGCCCTGCCTGTGTGTTCAAGGCTCAGCACAGGCCTCTCCCTCCCGGCTTCTCCTGGCTTCTGGTTTTCCCTTGTTAGTTACTTCATGAGGAATGTGTGAATAAGTGGATGAGAAGCAAAGCACTTGGCTGTGTCTCATCTGCTCTGGTCACACATGGCTTCTGGACCTGATGCTCAGAACTCCCCCTTCTCAGACCTGTTTTCCCATAGACTCACTGCCATTGTTTATTGGGCGCCTCTGACACCATTTCCTCTGTAAAGTGTTGGGAGAAATACAAAGGGTGGTATCATGTAGGTGCCGCAGCGGCATACAGGCAGGTGCAGGCATGGCTGCATCGCTGGCACTGCATGCAAGGAGATGCATAGATAGCTGCATTGCTCGTTTCTGGTCAACCAGCCCTGGCTGTCATGAGTCCGTGGGACGTCGGATGAATCGCCATTTGAAGTCCTGTGCCTGAGCTGAACTCCCGGGGCTGTGTCTGTGTGCCCTCTGGCAAGGCACTTCACGCTTCTGTTTCTTGGCTCCTGCTGCAACACGGGTGCCTGTTGGGCTTGGCATGGGGCATGACTCTTGCCCCTATTAGATGTCGTCAGAGGTGTCTTTTTTTGCCATCTTCAAACAGGACAGTGGCTCTGGCCCTGGGTGTCACAATTAAATATTGACCTGAGGAACAGTCCATTCAGGAGAGTCAGTTGCTATGAACTTCTCAGGCCTTTCTTTCTGCAGGAGATGTATGGGGCATGAGGCAGAGAGGGGGGAAGGGAGGAGGAAGAGAGAGAGAGAGAGAGAGAGAGAGAGAGAGAGAGAGAGAGAGAGAGAGAGAAGTTGATTAATGGAGACAGAAGTTTCCTGGTGACAGTAATGAAGAAGGATCATGGACCAAACCGAAGGCATCAGGGAACAATCATGGCTGCCCTCCCTGAGGCCTGGTTCTGTCCTGATCTCCCCTCCCCTTCCCTCCCTTCTGCATCTCCTCTTTTTCCTCCAGAAGGAAAGAGGGGGCAGACATGAGGCCAATGAGAGGTACCTACAGAGGCAGTGGTGGCCCACCCCGAGTCCCCACCCCATGACCTGCTAGCGTGGGCCGAGTGGCTTCGGGGAGCATCTCCCACAGCTCTCCCTTCTCCCTACTGCCTCACTGTTCTACCCAACTTTCTGTGTGGCCACAGACGGATGCTGGAGTACGTCAGGCTTCCGTTCATCTGGGGAGTGGCGAGTGCAGACGGTGGCCTCATCTTTCAGAACGCGTGCACGTGTGTGTGTGTGTGTGTGTGGGGGGGGTGTTCACGCATGCTCACGTGCATGTGTGGGCGGCTGGTGCTCAGAAGGTACAGTGTAAACGTTGCTTCCTGTAACTGGTTTCTGAAACCCAGGGCTGCACCCACCCTTTCCCCACCAGCAGGGCAGGCAGGACCCCAAGGAAATCTCAGCCAGCAGCCTCACTCTGGGAAAGAGAAAAAGAAAATATTCTAACTCTGAAAGCAAATGTCACAGGCTTGGGAGGATTTCTGAAAACAAACTGCGAGTAATGAAAGAAAAGAAACAGGAGACAAAGGAGGGCGTGGGGAGCGATGTTTAAAAACTGGGATTGTACACCACAAATCGGACTTCCTTTTCTGAAATACAAGGAGGTCTGGCCACACTAGAAGTGGCCTTGTCTGGGGGCTGCAGCTGGGATTGGGTCCCGCCAGTACACCCAGGCCTCTGCATAGACCTCACTCAACAACCTCAGCTCTGTCCTATGCAGGCACTTCTGCGGCCTGATGACACTGGAGGCCTCCAGGAGGCGACCCTGGATCAGAGAATCTGATGCTCAGGCCCACTCAGCCCTGGGAATCTATGATAGCTTCTGCTCAGACGTCACCTCTGCAGGGAGGCCACATTTCTTGGCCACCTGGTACAAAGTGAACATGGTAGCCTCCTTTTCCTCCTTCATCCTTACCAGGAGACAGTGCGCTGGCTGCGTTGGCTCAGCAGGAGCAGAAGCTGAATAAGGACTGGCCCTGCATTCTTGCCCTCTCTCTTGACAGGGAGAGCCCCCTCAGAATCACTTAGAGTGAGGAAAAGCCTTGCTCCTCGTAAAGGCTACAGGGCTGGACTGGGAGGAAAATCCAGGAAGGCTGCTTCCCACTCCTCCAGAAGTTGACCTTACAAGACCCCATCTTGACCTAAAGACCCATTGGCTTATCTTTTAAGTATAGCTTGGGGCGGGCCACACACAGGCCCATGACATGGCCATGCCTCGAGGGCCGGCCCTTTCAGATCCATTCAATTTCCCCCACCCTGCTACAACTTTGACTCTCACATGCTGCTTAATGCCAGTCCAGGCACATAGTAACCCGTGTGTCACAGCAGACCCCTTACATTAAGGCTCACCCCAATTTGCTCCCCACTCCCAGTGCTGCACATCTATGATTAGGAAAGGATTCTGTGGGAGGCAGGGGAGGCTTAGACCTGTCTGAGCTGTGGGGTGTGTTTGCAGGGACATCACCCAGTGTGAAGCCACGAGCTCCCCAGGGTCCTCATTAAAGAGCTAATAGTGTTGGCTCTAAGGTTGTAGAAGACAAGCAGGTAAATTTGTGTGGGCTGGGGAGATGGGGCAGCAGTTAAGAGCACAAACTGCTCTTGCAGAGGACCTGGTTTCAATTCCCAGCACCTAAATGGCAGTTCACAACCATCTGTAGCTCCAATTTCAGGGGATCCAGCACCCTCTTCTGGTCTCCATGGGCACTAGGCATGCAAGCAGGCAAAACACTCATATGCATAAAATTAAAAATTGTTAATTCTTTGAGAATTTCACATATGCATATAATATATTTTGACCCACCGGGAGCCACACACCCTTAAAAGAAAGTCAGCTCTTCCCCCCTAGAAGCCATCAACTGTCCATGGCTTCTCAGCTAGGGTGGGGGCTTAGGGGAACTTCTTAGATAAATGAATGCTTCTTTTAAAAAGGTTACATATAGATGGGTGTTGGTGGCGAACACTTTTAGCAGAGGCAGGTGGATCTCTGTGAGTTCGAAACCAGCCTGATCTATGAGCGAGAGATCCAGAACAGACTCCAAAGCTGCAGAGAAACCTTAAAAAAAAGTTAAATATAAAATAAATCTCTATGATGTCAAAGACAGGTCTATACATGGTAGAAAAGCACACCAGCTATGGGTAGTGACATTCTACAATATCAGCTGCTTTTCATAGTCTGTACATTCAAAAACAAGCACACAACCTTTGAAGGAGAGGAAACAAACAAACAAAAAGTTTCCTGGTGGTCAGATTTCTAATTCCAGATATTCTAGGAACTGAGGCCGAGAGTCACAGGTTCAAGGCCCCATCTGGGCTACAGAGTGAGGTCAGCATGGGCAACTTTGTGAGGTGACCCTACAAAATTTAAAAGTGCAAAGACAGCTGGATGGGGCTCTGCCTTGGAGTGTTTGCCCGGCGCAGGCATGCCTCAGGCTCAATCCTCAGCACACACCTAACAAACAAGGATTAAGAGGAATAGAAAAGGTCACTCAGTGCAAAGAGATGCACACATTTACAGTTTTGAAGGTTTGGGCTTCACACATGAAGGACTTAGCCAGTGACCATGAGCTGATGATGCCTGGGGTAGGGCCAGGAATTGCTGGAGACATGACCTCTTCAAGGTATAGTTGAGGGGGTTTGTATTGTAGATATCAGGGAGAGTACAGCCAGAGGCATCTGGAAGAGCCCAGAATAGGGAAAGTAGTGAACTGAACATGGCTGGCAGAGTGAACTGAACCACCGTGTAGGGTGGGGCGCTAGAGAGGAGGGCTGAGAGAAGATGGAGGGGTGGAGGGTGCGCAAGCTGACCAAGAGGAGCCGTGCTTTTGATTGGCTTTACCAGATCAGTATGACCATTAAAAATAATTGCTGGAAAAAGCTTCCCTGTGGTTCTTTTCAGTATCTAGCCAGCTGAATCCCTGGCTGACTACAAATTCTGACCTGCCTTGGATTTGTATGGAAGGGGTCAGTAGCCACTGGTGGGACAGGAGTGGTTGGGTGAGGCTCCACGTGCAACATGAGCCCCTCCTCTCCCCAAGGCATCCACAACAGGTGCTCACAGGTCCAGTTCCAGGGGTCTGGCAGTCTGGCTTTCTCTTCTGGTCTTTGTAGACTTCTGCACTCAGGTGCATGTGTGTGCGCACACACATACACATACACACATACACACACTCACACACATCTTCAAAAACTGTGGGTGTTTTAGTTTAATATGCTTGGGTTTAGATTTTATCTCTACCAGGTACTAGCTGGATGATCTTGGGTATACATATCTGCCTCTCCAAACCTTTCTTAAAAATACATAAATCTGAGCCTCTTTTGCATATAGGAATACATGTGTATGCATATAATATATTAATTTCTCAGAGTTATTTTAGAGCTGAAATGACATCATGCATATAAATCTCATCATATAGTGTGCCTGACACATAGTAGGTGTTCAAGAAATGAAGTGATATTACAAATAATGACATGGTTATTGGATTTCTACAAGGTTCAACAATTGCTGAAATCCCAGCTACACAGATCCCAGAAGCCTGGCACCTCCCTGCAGCCCTAACTGGCCTTTCAAGTGATGAATTGGACTCTTAAATATTTAAGCAGCCTTGGCTGTTCTGCATTAAAAGTTAATAAGTCTCAATGGAGCTTCTGTCAGGTGAGTTTAACTTCCTGCTGTGGACCCATGGCAACACCCAGAGGCACAGGGGAGGGGTGATTTTCAGATGGGGGTTGATTCTGCCTTGGAACACTTGCTGGGCTCTCCTTCCATGCAGGTTCTATGACTTCTCCCTGCCAGCCAGCCCTAACACCCTTCATGATGACTTGCTTCTGATCTGGGTTAGAGTGGGTTCTACACTGGTGGGCCTGTACACACACATGCATGCACACACACGTACACACACACACACACACACACACACACACACACACACACACCCTGCCTTGGGAACTGAAGCTGGGAACAGATGGGTCTGTGCAGAAGCAGGAGATCTGGGAACTGAGGGAGAGGACCGGGTGGGCTCCCCTGGGGTCTGTTTACTCCAGGTCCCACCAGGTGATCTTTGACAGGATAAAAATGTCCTTTGGTCCTCTTTATCTCGCTCAGCTTGGTGCTTCTGGAAAAGAAGCACTTGACATTCAGGTTGTAGAGAAGAGGAAAAAAAAAAAAAACACAAACATGAGAGGTATGTGTGTGATATTCAGCGGGCAGGCAAAGGATGGAGAAACTGCAGGGGCCCCTTGAGATAAGCCAGGTGAGGACCAGCCCCAGCCCTCCAGTCTGGGATAGCTGGAGGTGTTACTGTATCCTCCACCTTCCTCAGCCTCCATCTTTCCTGACAGGGTCTTCCTGTGAAACACTGAGGCCTTCCAAGCCTGCACCTTCCCTTCTGCCAACTCATCTGTCTGCCTGGAGCCAAACCCCAAAAAGAGTTTCTCTTCCACCCTTTCTTCCACTGTTAGTAGCTGCATTTGACCGATTGTGGGGATACTAGCCTGGAGTAGAGCAGGGTGCTTTTTATCAGTTTCAAGTCACCCCACACTGATGGCCACATTAGCATGTCTGCTTGAGGTTAGGGGCTGCTGACTGGCTTGGGGAATCTAGGATGGGTTTTTTGCTCCTGACCACCACAAAGTATTGAAATGTTGTATGTCAAAGCAAGAGGCCAAACCATGACAGCGCTGTCATTACAGGGCATGAGCAGAGACTTACTGGCTGGGGGAAGTATAGACTGTCTGGTCTGAATCAAAGGTTTGTCTCCCTAGAAGTAGAGCCACTGCTTGTGTCCAGTGACCTGCATGGCAGCCCTTTGCTTTGAAACAATGCCACTGGCATAGTTCGCTGAACTGCCTGGATCCAAATTCCAGCTTCACCATTTGTAAACCGTGTGGCTATGGGCAACTTCCCCGGACCTCTGTGTCCTCATCTAAATGGGGGATTATCATGGTGGCCACCTCCTAGTGTCGCCGTGAGGACCAACAGCCCTCGCTGTGGTGCACAACAGATGCAGTGACAGTTTCTTAAATTTTGCTGTGGTTTGATAATGAGAACGATCAGGAAAAGACCTGCTGGTGTCTGCACCCATAGATGAACACCCATAGACGAGCACCCAAGGAGAGCACCCATAGACAAGCACACATTTCCTGGCTACTCCAGAAACAACTACGATCACTGGGAGAACTAACTGTCTTCTCCTCTGGGTCTATCTGTGACTTACTGTACAATTCTTTGAGTCTACTTTTGTCTTTTTAATGCCAGGAATCAAACCTGGGGCTTTGTGTGAGCCATCAGGCTACATCCTTGTATGTATGTATGTATGTATGTATGTATGCATGCATGCATTATGTAGGTATGTAGGTAAAAGTAAGTGAGGGCTCAGTAAAACTACCAAACCAGACCACTCCATGGGTAGAAAGAAAGATTTATTGGGGGTTCTTACTGCCAGGATGTCTCTTGAGGGCAGAGAACTGCAACTGGCAGAAAGAACTATCGTGGATAAATAAGAACCTGGGAAAACAAATAGGCTGATGGGTGTTTATTCAGAGAGAAATCACTTACACCAGAAACAGATGACCACCAGCATGTTCCCGTCCCAAGGATACCTCCAGATGCTATCTGTCTCCGACCAGGAAGCAAGAGAGAGTGCTGGGGTCCAGGATCCCAGACCTAGTTCCCCCAGGTCATGCCCACCCCTGTCTCCCCTCCCCCACCCCAATGGGTGCAGCAGGTGCGGGCTGGGTGGATATCTCACTACAAAGAACTTGTCCAGTTTTTGTTTTACTTTGTTTTGCTTTCGTTTTTCAAAATAGGTTTTCTCTGTTGTCCAGGAACTCACTCTGTAGACCAGGCTGGCCTCAAACTCAGAGATCTGCCTGCCTCTGCCTCATGGGTGCTAGGATTAAAGATGTGCATCATCGCCACACTGCCTGAGCCTTGCCAGTTTTAAGGGGATAGTCAGCAATATGAGGTGGTGGTAGGAGCGGGTGTGTGAGCCAAAATAGCCTGGGAGCCATGGTGAGGACTTTGATCTGTTGCAGGCTTGCTTGAGTTGATCAGGCACTAGATCACTCGATGGAGGTAGTTAGCTGTATTGGGAGGATAAGGCAGCAAATGGCTTTTCCTGACAAACAAAATTCCAATTCATAAGGTTTCTGAGGAACGCTGAGGTTAGGTTTTTTGTTTACTGGAGAGCAAGCCTTGTTTTTTTACCCAGTGAGAGTCCAGCCCAAGTTGAGCCTGAGCTGTTATTTAAGACATTGTCAGCAGTACTGCTATTTTGAACTCCTTCTTTAGTCTGTATTTACTTATTTTCTTACTTATTTTATTTTGTTTGAGATAGACTGGCTTCAAACTCCCCATCAACCTGCCTCTGCCTGAAAGCTGGGATTGATTATAGGTGTGTGTGTGTGTGTGTGTGTGTGTGTGTGTGTGTGTGTGTGTGTGGTGTCTGTCTGTCTGTGCAAAGGTGTTTGGGTATTTTCCTCTCAGCTTGAGTCCCAATTTTGCCATCTGCTAAAGGATGCCATGATTCCACATGACTGCTGTCTCTGCTCCTAAACCTCTGGATTCATGAACACAAATGACTAGAAAACTATGCGCTCCTTAAACAAGACCAGTGTCCCTTTAGCTACTTGCGGACTCTTTCCAATAGCCCAGCCCTGGGATCCTTCCTCTCCAGTGTGTGGGGACTGGTTGCCTTCCTACCCCTGGGCCTCCATCACACTGAGCAGGACCTTCCTGATTTCAGAGCTTTGACAATCAGAGAGCAGGAATTGATCTTTTTGTGCCTCCCAGAAGACCCTGGGCAAATGACCCCCCCCAAACTGTAGTCCCTCAGCTCTGTGAGTCAATTCTCAGGGTGGGGGCTGTAGGGAATGGGGGGAGAGGGGGCTGTAACAAATCACTGAACATACCCAATTGCATACATAGGTTTTCTAGCTCAAGACAAGATCTGCAAATATTTGTAGACCCGTGTCTGAGCTATTCCTGTGTGTGCATGGATAGTTTTCTAGAGCACAGTGAGAAGAGGGAACTGTATGTCTGGGTCCAAGCACCACCGCAATTTAGACAGGGGATGTTGAATATGAAAGTCTTTATTTCAGGGTGGGGAGACAGCTCAGTGGGTAAAGTGTTTGTCACTCAAATATGAGGGTTCAGATACACAGCACCCACATAAAGAGCCAGATGTGGCATCACATACCTGTAATCTCAGCTCAGGGGTGGGAGAGGTTGGGAAAATAAAAACAAGATGGAGTGGGATTGAGTGACACAAGGTATTGAGAGCACCCCACTCCATTGCGGTCCCTGCTAATAAGTGTGGAGACAGAGGCTCAGGAGTGGCTGGAACTCTGGCTGCACCTCACTGTGGTTAATGACCTTTCTCTCCTCTGTCTGTCTGTCTGTCTGTCTGTCTGTCTGTCTGTCTGTCTGAGCAGAGCCCACAGAGCACTGCTGGGACCCCAGGAAAGATGCCCTACTCCTTCAAGTTTGAGGTATCTGGGGCCATACAGACAGAGCTAGAGGCAGGTAAAAGGTGACAGGGGCCTGGGAAGGCCTTGGCAGTGCCTGATCCAGCTGGAACAGAGGGGTTTGAGGAGAGTAGAAATTCTTTTCCATGGAGGCAGCTTCTTGTAGTTCCATTTGTTGGAAAATATCCTAAGGAATCTTTTGGTTCTGAAGAAAACTAAGCACACTACAGCACACCATATCCGCTCACCTAGAACCATACTATACCACACCCACAGTGCAAACATAAAACCACACTGTACACCCACACACATCCACCCACCTAAAATCACACTACACCACACCCACACCACACACACAAAACCCACCCACCTAAAATCACACTACACCACACCCACACCACACACCTAAAACTATACCACATACATACACATCACACCCACACCCACCACTACAGCCATATCCATACCCATACCATACTTTTAGCCACACCACATCAACACCAACACCCCTGCCTACAACCACACTGTACTCATACCACACCCATATTTATACCTACAATCACATCATATCCTTAACCACACTACCTTCACAACATGTGATGCCATTCCCATAGTGGTCAGCACACATTGGTCATGACTGTGTGTTGAGAAAACTCAGCCCCAGGATGAACAACAGCTCATCTTTAATTTTCCCAGGGCCCAAATTGTAAATGATAGTCTTTACTGCCTCATGAGGACCTCCAGTGTGGCCTCCTGCCCCAGGGCCACCTTCTCTCTATCAGGTAGCCCCCAGGATGATCCACACATAACCATCACTCCCTTCAGCACAGGTCAAGGCTCCAGTGCCCTGCAGAGAATGGCTTTGCTAGGCCATGACAATTGGATTTCCCAAGGCACAGGCGACAAGTTTGCTTTGCAGTGATCCAAGCAAGGGTGGCATTGGTGACATTGAGGTTTTATTATAATGAAAGGGTAGAGCTGAGGTGGTGGTGTCCATGCCTGGGCTGGGCCTTGGGAGTTAGGAAGTTTTATAGATGTCAAGAGATGGTAGAGGCAGTGGGCATACTTCTCAGGTTGTCTAGGTTTGGGACAAAGGGGATGGTCATCTTAAAGCTAACAGCATTCTAAATCAAACACTGTGGGTGTGATAGTTAATATCAGTTGTCAGATCTAGAGTCATCTGGGAGGCAAGCCTCATGTACACCTGTACAGGACAATCTAGACTAACAACTGTGTGGGACCATCTAGATCAATACCTGTGCAGGATGATCCAGATGAGGCTAACTGAGGTAGGGAGACCTCATGCTCCTGATGCCTTGACTTCCTACTATGGTGACCTGGACCCTGAACCCAGGAACCAAAATGAATTTTTTGTCCTTAATTGGCATTTGCCAGGCGTTTCCTTGTGCAATGAAAAAAGTAACCAATCTCTACCACCATCCATTTGGATTTATTGGTAAATATTGATAAGCAGATTATAAATTTGTAGGACATGCAAAAGGTTTGTATGCTGTTTAGTTTTTATTTTAACTTGATTTATTGAAACCCAGAGACACCTAGAAAAAAGTGCCTCAGCTGAGGAATTACCTAGATCGATTTGGTCTGTGGGCATATCTGTGACCAATGCAGGAGGGACCAGACCACTGTGGGTGGTACCATCCTTAGGCAGGTAAGCCTGGGCTGAGCATGACCCATAGGATGAGCAAACCAGTAAGCAGTGTTCCTCCCTGACTTCTGCCTGACTTCCCACAAAGATGGATTATGTCCTGCAAGTGCAAGCTGAAATAAACAAAACCCTTTATTCTACAAGTTGCTTTGGGTCATGGTGGTTGTGGTGGTTTGAATGAGGATGGCTATAGGCTCGTGTGTTTGAATGCTTGGGCCCAGTTAGTTGAGGTGTTTGCCATGGATTAGGAAGTGTTGCCTTGTAGGAGTATCTGTGGCCTTGTTGGAGGAGCTGAATCACTGTGGGTGGGCTTTGATGTTTCAAAAGCCCATTCCAGACCCAGTGTTTCTCCCTCTGTACCTGCTGCCTGAGAGACTATAAAGCTCTCAGCCACTGCTGCAGCGCCATGGCTGACTGCTTCCTGCCATGATGATCACGGATTAACTCTCTGAAACTATAAGCAAGCCCCCAGTTGAATGCTTTCTTTTATCTGAGTTGTCTTGGTCACGGTGTCTCTTCACAGAAATAGAACAGTGACTAAGACAGTGTTTATCATAGTGAAGGACTCAACTGCACCCAGTGTTGACACACAAAATTAGAGGAATCAAGACCCTGCAATTGACATTGACATGGAGACAGGCAAACAGATCAGTGAACAGATCTGAAGGCCCAGACACAATCCATTCAAAGACAGAGAGCACTCTTCAGGACAGCCATGATGATACACAACTGCCCATCAGTGGGTGGAGGGACGAAAACAATGTGACACAGATGCACAGAGAAATAGTGCCCAGTCATAAAAAGCCAAGTCTTATTTTCAACAATGTGGGTGGGCCCAGAGGATATCATATTAAGTGATCAGACACCGAAAGACACTGAATGCTGTCATTCATATGTGGAAGCTAAACTCATATGCTGCTTTCATAGATGTCAAGTGTAGAACCGCACTGACCTAAGGATGGGAAGAGAGCAAGGTGGGATGGCAGTTACTGAACACAAACTTACAGTCAGATAAAGTGAGTCACCTCAGTTGCTGCCCGCTGCTGTCGTGTATGCTGCAGGAGACATTTAAAGAGAATAAGGATTAATAATACCTCACCCTGTCAATTAAGGCATATGTGAACATCCAGGAGGGATAAAATAGACTTTTTATATTATGCTAAACTTTTTCAAAAAATGAAGAGTCAAAGACCATAACCTCTGCCCTTATATGATCTAATTAAAAACATTTTCATGTGTTAGTTGTAATGAATAATATAGAATGTGAGGAAATCAGTAAAAAGTTCCCTGGCTGTTGAATAAGATTGTGGAAATAAGCCCAAGGGTCCCACAGGGTGCATACCTTAAAAGCCTGGAAGGCCAGGTCAGAAACCTGTTGGTAGTAGGCTTGATGGCCAATCTGTGCCTGATGGATGAGATGGACAAAGTTATCCCATCCAGAGAGCATGTCAAGGGTCACTGGAACATTAATTAAGTTCATTTCATGCTTGAGCTTCTGCTTGATCGTTGGAAGCCTATTTCCAGCTAAGAAAGGCAGCTTTGAACAAACCATATCAATCAAAGCAAGTCTGTAGTTGCCTTGCTCATTGAGTGAGGGCCTGTTCAAAGTAAGGTAAATCCAGGCCTGACTCCTCAGCCACCTTCCAGATGAGGTGGGAATCCAGGGCTGGTCGATGGCATTTTGTCCCAGGCTGACTAGAAAGGCTTCTTCCGGCTTTTAAGGCCTGAGGAGGGGTGGTGGTGGTGGCTTGGGGGTCATACCATAGTGCAAGGGAATTTCTGCCTTCAGAGCAGGTGGACCCTGAGTCACTGAGAAACAGCATGGCATGTGACATGTGGCCGAATGGCTGTGCTCTCCCAGCACATTTTGCCGGGCCTGAACTGTCTGCCACCTCCTCGTCGGGATGCAGTAGAGAGATGAGACATGGAAAGGTTGGAGGTGATGGTGAGGTCACCCATTTGGTAGATGGAGAGATCAGGTGAGCAACAGTCAGAGAGAAGATGTCAGGCAACAGGCATGGAAAATTGTGTTGGACCGTTTATGTTTTATACTTAGTGGGGGATTCTGTGGTTCTTTTAGGCCACGGCCGTATACTCACAAGGCATCCCTGGACGGGGGATGGTATTTGGGAGCAGAGCTTTGGTTCTGCCTCCAGCCTCCAGTGGGGGATGGGGTCAGCTCTTAAGTGGAGGCACCAGGCAAACAACTGAAAGAGAGAAATGTGCCTTCCTAACCCTATGGGCAGACAAACATGACAGACAACACAAAAGAAGAAAAGAAAGGGGGTCCCAGCATTTACCTGCTGAAGGGACCGAAAACACACATCAAGGAGTCTTCTTACTGGAACACAGTCTTGGGGGCACTGACCAGCATCCCTAGTGAAGGGAGGGAAATGACTAGAATCTGTTCAGGCACCAAATGTTGCTGGGTCTTAACAGCTCCCTTGGAGGAGGTGAGATGGCTCAGCATCATCAGCCCAGACATCAGGAGTCAGGTAAAAGGCAAACAGCAGTGGGAAGAGCCTAATATACCTTCCTCCCAGCACCCGGCTGCATCCTTATCCGGTGACATGCCTTACATTGACTAGGCATGATCAGGACCTCTGTAACAGCACCTGTTACTAGGCCTACAGGCAGAATCCAGGTTGGCTCATCTCTCAGCCTTGTAGGCCTTATTTTCTTATAGTTGGCCATAGTTAGGAATGATTTCCTGAGCATTTAAAAATAGCTGTAGGCTGGCCAGGTAGTGGTAGTGAATGCCTTTAATCCCAGCATTCTGGAGGCAGAGGCAGGCAGACCTCTGTGAGTTTGAGGCCAGCCTGGTCTACAAAGAGAGTTCCAGGACAATCAGGGCTACACAGAGAAAACCTGCCTGGAAACAAAACAAAACAAAACAAAACAGCTAGAGGAGAGGATTTGGAAGTATTTCTAATATAAAGACATGATAAATGTTTGAGTGGTGGATATGCTAACTACCCTACTCTGATTGTATGTATATCAAAATATCACACAGCATGCCATAGTCTTACATGGTCATTACATGTCAACTGAACAAAACCAGGTAAGAGTGAGCAGCGAATGTCTGACAACTGCTCAAGAGCAATCCAGTGGCCCCGTGCTTTCACCTGATGGTGGTAGAAGAACGCAAGGACTGTAAATCAGGATAGCTGTGAAGGAGTCTTGGCTTGAAACCTGTCAGAGACCTACAGGGGAAAATGTGAAGCTACGGAGCAACTTGAAGAGGTTAGAAAAAAAGAACAGACCCCACAGCCTTTGGTTAAAGATTTCTTCACTGTGGCACCAGAAGAAGGGTCCATAAAAGAGCTGCATGATTGTTTGGGCTTCACCAAAATGGAAATCCTTTGTTCTCTGAGGAAGTCTGGAAGAGCCTAGATGAGGATGTGGGGGTGTGCACACCTGTAGTCCCAGCACTCAGGAAGCTGAGGAAGGAGGTCTCAAGTCTGAGGCCAGCCTGGGCCAGATAGAGCATCTCAGAGAGAGAGAGAGAGAGAGAGAGAGAGAGAGAGAGAGAGAGAGAGAGAGAGAGAGAGAGAGAGAGAGAGAGACTTTGGGAGGGTGAAAAGAGAAGCCAAAGATATTCAGTAAGAAAGTGGGATGGTTTGCTTTTAGTTGCCAATTTGATATAACTTGGAATAAACTAGAAAGGGAGTCTTATGTCTACATCATGTTTGTTGTAATTTTAAAAAGTTGTGTATGAGAGAAAAATGCCATGGGATAGAGCTTGGATGGAGGGGTTTTTTATTTGGGGGAAAATGAATGGGAAAAGGGGGAGGGTAGAAGGGAGACAGGGCTCTGGGGACAGGAATGGCAGAAGAGAGAGGCAGAGAGAGGGGGGAGGAGAGAAAAACGGGAGGTGGGCAGGGCTTTTTTAAAAAGGGAAAGTAGTGAGTGTGCACAGGTGGTGCTCTTAGTGGCTGCAGCTGAGGTGTTTCCTGTCAGAATCCCAAGGGCAGGCTAGTACAGATGCCTGAATACTAACAAGGTTGTCCTGTGGGAATTGTCTTAATGACATCAAAAAATGTGGGACCATCCAGCCCACTATGGTGGCAGCATCCCCTAAGCAGGGACTCTGATGCAAGAGTGAACGAATCAAGCCTAACTCTAGCAGGCAAGTGAGCACAGTACACTCATTCTCTCTGTTCTCAACTGTGGCTGTGATATGACTTCTCTAGTCCTGATGGACTGTCACCTGGAACTGTGAGCCAATTAAACTCCCTGTCCCCCAACTTGCCTTTTTGTCTGGGTATTTTGTCACAGCAACAGAAATGAAATTAGAACCAAAAATGGTGACCTGATGGAAAACGACAGACTGTCTGAAGAAGATTTTACAGAAGACAAATGACAGACAACTGAAGAGATGCCAGCGTTCCTCATACTCGGAAATGTAAATAAGGAGCATAGGAGACAGCTCTGCACACCCACAGAATGGCTGGGGTCACGGAGGTGGACAGTGCCATGTGTGGGCAGGAGGCAGCAGGGTGGGGGGTGGACTGCTCCTGCTATACTAGTGAGAGCAGAAGTGATATGATCACTTTGAAAAACAGTAAACAGGCCCGGTGGCCCAAGCCTGTGATCTCACCTACTGAGGAGGCTGAGACAGGAAGGTCACAAGTTCAAAGCCAGCCTAATAATTTAATGAGACTCTGATGAAAAGTAAAGGAAAAAGCAAGAAAAGTGTGGCCATCTGGGTGGTCAAGCACCACCAATCTTGTATGAATGCCAGGTGTCAGAAAACAAACATTTCAAAGTTTCTTGACAGTTATAAGCACACCTACCAGGTGCTATAGGAATCCCATGCCTAAAATTCCACCAAGGCTGGGGCTAGAGATATGGCTCAGTGGTCAAGAGCACTGGCTGCTCTTCCAGATGGACCCAGGTTCAATTCCCAGCATCCACATGGCAGCTCATAACTGTCTTTAACTCCAGTTCCATAGACATACATGTAGGCAAGACAATACTATACATAAAACTAAATTTTGAAGACAAAACAGAAAAAAGACCACATGATGTGAAATCATGTGGCTACCCCAAAGCCTTTCATGAATGTTCAGAGTGGTTTTATCTATAATCACCCCAGACTGGATGCTACAGGTCTGACCAGAGGTGACTGGGAGAAATTTCAGAATCCACAACTGGGGGACCCTACTCACCACTGCAAGGGATGGCCACTCACATGTGCTCTGTCACAAACAACTCTCACAGTCAGGACCCACACCCTGAAAAGATCTATTGATACAAAATATAAATTAATTTGTGTTAACAGTGGATCAATGGCAGGTAATGAGACAAGCGGATGAAGTTGCTAAAGAACTTGAGGAAGGTTTGGAAGTGACGGATGGCTGGTTTTGTTAGCTGGAGTGTAGCGGTATCTTGTGGGTGGATACACATGTCAATGTTATGTAATTTTGCATTTTAAGTATGCACAGTGGCTGTAAATTATACACTCATAAAGCTGTTGAAAATAAGTTACCATCAATGAAGGTCATTGTGAGGACAGATATTCCTGGGGCCCAGAAACAGCAGGCAGAATCTCACAGCCTCTCAAAGGCTTTCCGTGGCCTCTGCTAGGAGCCAGAGAAGAGGCGGGGGACCTGCTCTGCACTGAGGCTCAGGTGTGTCACTCCACATAAAGCCTCAGGTCTCAGCTGCACCCAGCATCCTGAGAGGGTGACAGCTGCCATGACAAGGCATGAACTGGATGATGCTGCCCATTCCCACAGCTACCTCAGGCATCAGGAGCGGGCCTCCTTGCTGGTCCACATCCTCTATGCCCTGTCATCCTTCCCCTGGCTTGTTAATTCTGAAATCCCTTTCAGAGAAGGGGGCATGTTTCCATTATTATCTTACCAGCAAGGCCTAGGTTAGTCACACCAGGCAGTGTGACACTCCTGTGGTCAGCTGGCAGACAGGAGTGTGAGACTACTTTTTTTTCCCCCTTCCTGATTACAGTGGTTATGTGCGATGGCCAGGCTGGCATTTTCTACTCTTTTCTCTCCTGGAGGGATGAGAGTCTTTAGAAACTGCTGGTTTAATTTGAAATGCCACCATCACTTAGTGGGTAGCACACGTGGACAGCATTGGACCTAGTGTGTTTTCAGGGAATAGGATTCCAGGTAGAGGGAACAGCAGAGTGGTTAGGGAAACTGTGGAAGTGGGGACACATCCTGTCTAAATGGGGTAATGGAGACACAGAGCTCAGTGTCTGACTTTTCAGCTGGGCTGATGCTGGCCTGGTATTAGAACCTGGGGTCCCAGCACTAGGCTGATTTTGGTCAGAATCCCACAGTGAGAGCAGCTAAGAGAAGGGAGGGGATCAGTATGGGCTTGCACACAGAACACAGAACAGGATGGTGGCCTTTACTGACAGTCCTAGGGAGGGACATTAAACAGAGGTCTTAGTCCTGACTGAAACCTGGAGTCCCCATATCCTAAGATGAAACTGTTACAGGCGCTCCAGGAAAATCAGACCCATGTCATCTGTCTGCAAGATGTTGCCAACTGTTAACACCTCCCAGAGGAGTGTCATCCGATCCCACTCTGGGAAATGCCACGTTCAGGCATTTAAAAGTCAGTGTGACTCAGGGACAAACTTTCCTAGCGTTGGTGGGCTCCCCTTAAGTCTGAGCATGGAGTGAGGGGGTGTGGACATGTGTCTGTGCTGTTCTTGTGACATAGGACATCAGACAGAAGAAATGGCCATCCCATGGAGCGTCTATTCTGGTGGTGATGGTGGTGGTGGTGGGGACCCAGAGAGGTGGCAATTCCAGAGAATGAGAGGAAGTTTGGTACGGGAATGCATGGAAGGTAGGAAGGTGAACAGCATCTAGCTGGGGACCCACTGGGGACAGCTGAACTGTGAAACTGAATAATTAGAGGAGAGTGAGACTGCACAAAGGGGTAGGCAGGGTGTAGAAACAGCCCACAGGCAGTGAGTGGAATTCCCAGCTTCAAGCAACAGGAAGACCATGTCCCCACACTCAGGCCTATTGCAAGAGTATGTGCTGGCAACTAGATACAGACTAGAGTCACTAGAGAGGCAGGAGCCTCAATTGAGAGAGTGCTTCCATAAGATTGGGCTGCAGGCAAGCCTGTAGGGCATTTTCTTAATAACTGATGTGGGAGGGCCCAGCCCATTGTGGGTAGTATGATCCCTGGGCTGGTGGTCCTGGCTTCTATAAGAAAGCAGGTTGAGAAAGCCATGAGAGTAAGCCAGTAAACAGGGCCCCTCCATGGCCTCTGCTTCAGCTCCTGCCTCCAGGCTCCTGCTGTTTGAGTTCTTGTCCTGCCTTCCTTCAATGATGGACTATGATGTAGAAGTATAAGCCTAATAAAACCTTTCCTCTCCAGTTTGCTTTTTTGGTCATGGTGTTTCATCACAGCAATAGTCACCCTAACTTGGACAGAATGGAGAAGGAATTTGAAGATGGAGAGGGCTGCTTGGTGGAGCTCTTGGGAGGACGGCAAGAACAATCCCTTTGATAGCAGTTGACACCCGCTGCAGGCAGGCTGCCCACACAAAGACAGGCTCTGGACCAGGACCTTCTTTTCTTTCCTGAATCCCCTGCCCAGGCTCCCTGATGGCCAAACTCACCTTAAAGCAGAGGCTCCAGGGCACAGAACACCTGTGCTGGGTGGCGTGAGGCCCAGGGGACGCCCCAGGGCACAGCTGGGAATGATGCCCTGATGCTGTTAGTGACTGAAAGGCTGGGGTGTGTGCAGGGCAGGATGGAGAGCCTGGTCAGATCAACTGAGGCAAAAGAGCTGGGGAGGGCAGGGACAAGAGCCTGACCGGACACTCTGGCTGGAGAGGCTGGGTTTTAAGTTCAGTGGGAGACAGTGGGTGAGTTTAAGCACAGTGATGTGGGCCAGATGTCTGTGGGACTACAACTGGAAGCTGGCAGGGGCAGAGGCAGGATAGACAGGGAGGCTGTGACACTGGTCAGGCTTGCCCAGGGGCCTGGCCAGGGCCCCAGGTGGGAGAGAAAGGAACAAGCCATAGCTTGTGGTGGTGGCGGGGTTGGGGCCAGTGTGGAGGGAGAAATTCACCATCGGCCGATGGATCCAATGTGGGGAGCAGGGCACCAGGCAGAGCTGGATTCAGGGAGGGTTGGTGGGGTGTCCTGAGCTGGGTAATGGTGGGCAGAAAGAACTATGGGAAAGAATGAACATCTTATTTGACCATTAAAGCTGAAATACATTTGGGGTCATCCACAGCAGGGACGGTGGTCATTTGCGGAAAGAGGAGTCCCTTCCAAAAGGAAGGACTTGGAACCTTCATGGTCACTTGTAAGCCTCAAGTGCTGATGGTGAAGTAAGGAGGAGACGTGGGTGGGGGAGGGCCTACACAGTACCTAAGGGTCCTCCCTTCCCCCTCCCCAAGGCCAGAGTTCCCAGGCTGCTCCTTCAGGCTGATGTAAAGTTTTAAATGTAGTATTCCAGCTGGCAGATTTCAGAGTCAATAGCTTGATTGTACATCCTGTCTCTATTTTTTTCTCCACCTCTACTAATGATGCTGGATGAGTTGTTTAATTTCTCAGTGCCTCAGTTTCCTCATCTATGAAATGGGGATGTGGTGGTGCCCCCCTAGTGAGTATGTGAAAATTACACCCATGTCAGCTGCTTCCATCAGAACCGCCTGGTATATATGGGAGTGGGTGTTATTGATTGGTGTCACTAGAAAAGATGAGTCCCAGAGAGGAGAGTTGGCCTCTTCACAGTGGCATAATGGAGCTGGTGGGGGAGGGAGTGGTGGTCTGTAGCAGAGGACCTCCCTGTAGAGACCCCAGACATTTAGCAGAGAGGACCTGGTGTGTGTGTGTGTGTGTGTGTGTGTGTGTGTGTGTGTGTGTGTGTGTGTGTGTGTGTGTGCAGGCAGCTGCTGGCTGCCTTTGCTCGGGCACAGAACCTCTCATTTCTCTCTGACTCCTGCCTCACATCCAGGTCAGGTGGATGGCAGTGTGGTCCAGTGTGAGGGTTGCCCTGCTGGAGGGACAGCTGAGCAAAGATGAATGTCTCGGAACAACATCCCAGCCTAAGCCCTTGAGCGGTGTCTTCAACCTTCCGGATGCTGCGACACTTTAACCCAGTTCCTCATGTTCCTCCAGCCGTAAAATTATTCCGTTGCTAATTCACCACTGTAATTTTGCTACTGTTATGAATCCTAATGTAAATACCTTTTGGAGATCCAGGCTTGCCAGAGGGGTTGTGACCCGTAGGTTGAGAACCACTGCTCTGGCGTCTCAGCTCTACTTCTGTTGTTTGTTTTATGTGTTTGGGTGTTTTGTCTGGGTGTTTGTCAGATTCTCTGGGGCTGGAGTTATAGATGGTTGTGAGTCACCATGTGGGTACAGGGAATGGAACCCCAAATGCTCTTAATCACTGAGCTATCTCTCCAGCCCTTGCCAAGTCTTAATGTTGATAGTAATAACACTTTCCTTTTTTAAAAAGCTTATACTAATCACACAAAATAATGAATTTCACTATGATTTTATGCACACATATCATGCATTGTGGTCTTTTCCACTCTCTTTCATCATCTGCTCTTGCTCTCTCTCATGCTGGTCCCTTCTCTTGTTCTAAATAGCTTCCCTTTTGCTTTCAAGTCTTTTTATGTTTAACCTAGATTCCTCCTAGGGTCTTAACATCTCGAAGCTGATTACTATCCCCTGCTGGATGAGAACCTTTGCATTCTCTCACCCATTCACTCTCTCCGTCATTCATTAATCGCCTTAATTTTGTTCCCCGTTGCTGTGATAAAACAATTTTACTAAAATAACTTAAGGGAGAGGGTTTATTTGTCTCATAATTCCAGGTGACTGTCCGTCATTGTGAGGAAGTCAAGATGGCAGGATCTTTAAGCAGCCGGCCACATCACAGTCAAGAGCAGAGAACATCGAATAATGAATGAAAGCATGCTAATGTTCAACCAGGAACCCCAAGCCCAAGGGAAGGTGTCATCCATGGTGGGCAAGCCTGCCCTCATCAATTAATGTACCCATGCACTTAATATACCCCCACAGATAGCCTCAGAGACCCTTCTCCCAGGTGAGTCTAGATTGTGTCCAGTTGAAAACTAAAACCAATCATCACATTCATTCCTTCTTTCATTCACTGATTCATACTCTTTCATTTGGTTAATTAGTTAATTAAAATATTCCCGAGGTACCTACTGTATGCTGGACCCAATGCTGAGAGCCAGGAGCATGATCTGGGTATCAGATAGAACCTTTGGGGGGCACCATGCTCCCTTCTTACAGAAGAGGAGCCTGGGGTCAGAGAGGTTCAGAGATCCTAGGGGCTATAGTCGGGAGGGAGAGAAAGAGGGAAGGAGGAATGATCAAATCAGTTAGAAAATAAAACAGTAGTGCTTGGTGTTCACAGGTCTGAGCTGAAATAGGCACCTTTCTGTCTCATCTGAGGCAGGACCTGTTTGCCACTGACAGCCAGCTCAAAGCACCTGCCCGAGCTTCTGGACTTCCCAGCTCCCAGTTCCTGCAGGTGTGCCCTGTCTGGCTGTCACACAGATTCTGGGGGTGTGAAGTCAGGTCACTAGGCTGGTCTGATGAGCACTTTACCTGGGAGCCAACTCCACAGCTCAACTCATGAGACTTGGACGCATTCATTCCCTTTGTGTTGAAGTGCAACACTGTGTGGCTACAGTTGGTTGGGTTTTGGCTAATGGCATGGTTTCATGGCCTTTGGAGTGTTCTGACTTCTATTTGCCTGTTTTCCTTTGCAACACAGCTCCACTGGCAGGCAGGAGTTATTTCTTTCCCTGGCACCATAACCCTAGAGCCTGGCTCAGGCTTGTGGTGTGTGTGTGTGTGTGTGTGTGTGTGTGTGTGTGTGTGTGTGTGTGTGTAAAGCTGCGCACTCTGCAGCCAGTTTATCACACTTAGACAACCCTGTCCCTGATGCCAGAGGTGCAGTAGCACAAGACAGCAGTAGCACAGCCCTTGGGGTCTGGGCACCCTGGAGTTGCTGCCTGGAGACACCCAGGCATCCTCGGACATTCAGGCAGAGGGGGACTGGGACAGGGATCCAAGCCCCAGAACTTCCCCTGCCACATCTGAGATCCCCTGAAACTTTGGTGAATGCCACCCCCAAATGTGCTTTTTTTCATCTAGTCCGTGAAACCTGTCACTCGTGGCAGAGGGTTGCTGAGGTGTGGGCAGAGTGCTCTGAGTTCCCTAGTAGGAGGCAGTCTTCCATGGAGGTATCCGTTCCTCTCTGCAGACTGTTAATTCTCCCTGCTTCCTGGCTTTTTGTACCTCAGCCTGTGCCTCCGAGGTCACCTCTCAGCTAAACCCCACAATTCATGACCTTGTTTTATGACACTTGAAGAAGGAAACATCCCAGGGGCTAAGCACAGAGGCCCCGTGCTGCAGAAAGGCCAGGGCAGAGGACAGAGCCCCGACATAGGTCCCCAGCTCCTTCCTCAGCACTGGACAAGTCCTCAGCTGAAAGAGAGGACAGAGCTTGCTGGTCCTTGCAGAAGCCATGCTTAGCCCTCAGCTCACATCACCATTTTCATGTCTCCCAAAGCCCTCATGGGGCACTGCGTTCTGGATTTACAGACCCAGGGCCAGGGAGGTGTGAAGACCACATGAGTCCACACTTCCTGGACAGCATGTTCATCACATCCAGGGGGTGGGAACTGAGAGAGAAGCTAATGAAATCTAGGAAGAGGGTGGCCTCCTGTGAATGGGAGATAATTAAGCACATTGTGGCCTAGAGTGGACAGACTTGAGGTCCTGAGGCTTACAGGCATGACCAGGACTCCGGCATTGCTGAAGAGAGAGTCTCAGCTGCTTATTTTTTATTTTATATTGAGCTTTGAACCCAGGAAGCTAGGGCAGTCTTATGGGAACGGTGTGCCACTCTGGCTAGGTGTCAGGACTCTAGGCTGGAATCTGGTCAGCCTTTCTTCTACTGTGTGACCGTGGGCAAGTGCCTATACCTCTCTGAGCTTCTTTATATAGTCTGGGTTACAGTACTTGGTGCACAGGGTGTGGGTGGGTGCACTGGGTCAATGACTCCCACATGGGCACTCAGTGCTGGTCATGCGGCCATTGAGAAGGAAACCCTGGCCCTGAGCATCCCTGTGCCTTCCTGTCCTGGAGGCTGGGCTCTCCGGGGTCACAGATCTCCCTGCAGGCCCTCCCTCTTGCTGTACCTGCACCCCAGTTGCTTCCACCTGGGGTGAGGATAGGGGGGCTGCTCAGTTCCAAATGTTCCTCCCTCCCTGCTTTCTTCTTGCCAGTAACAAACAGCTTCACTTAAAAAGCCATCTGGGAGGATGGATGGCCCAGGCACGTTTTGTGGAATTCGTTTTTCAAAGAGAAGAGCCAAGAAATTAAAGGCACAGCACTTAGGGCTCCAGTCTCATTAGGCCCCCTAAATCTGCCTGTGGGACTGTATTTCTGAGTTAGATGGTTTCTCTCCACTCCACTGCCTGATGCTGTGAGCTTGGTTTTCATTTGTTTTTCAGAGGCTGTGTCCTGATATCCTGGGTTCATTCCTTCCCTCTAGATAAATCCCTCCTTCTCATCTTCCACCAGGGACATATTGTACCTGGAACCCACCCATGTCAACTCCCCTCTTCCACACAGTCACCTCCCCACCTCACTGTGGCATCCCTCTCTCTCTACAGGAGCCTTTAGATGCCGCTGAGGTGGCTCCTAAGGCCAGCTTGGGGCGAGTGGGCAGATGTCTTGAGAAAAAAAGAGATGCATTCAAAGCAGGGACAGAGGAAGACCCTGAGGAAGGCTAATGTGTTCCCTATGACTGGAGGTTGGCAGTGGACAGCTGAGCATTCATCAGGGAAGCCAGGGGCCAAGGAGATGAGGAGCCTGCACTTCAGGGGCTGGGAGACCTGTTCGGAGTCCTGGCCGTGAGGTATTGGCTTACCCTTAGCTTTATTTCTTCATCTGGAAAATCAGGTGGAATGACAGTCCCTACTTCCAGGGTTGTCATGGAGACATCAGGACACAGTGTGTACAAAGGACCAAGCTCAGTGTCTGGTACAATTTGTATTTCTTAGATAGTGGAGATCACCAGAATGGGTTCATCATTCCCTTATAAGAAGTATGGCTTCACACGGCTGTAGTTAAAGATCCCAAGCTCCAGCCTTCATGATGTAATCAGCTTGTGGGAACAGGATTCTTTGAGATTCTAAGGCTGTAGGATACTATGATTGGGGCCTCATGCACACTTCCAGGATGAACCAACAGGAGTGATCCTTTCTCCCACCTGAGCAACCACAGAAAGGAGAGACAGTGGGGGCTCTGTTTTATATAACACCAGACATCAGATGGTAGAAGTCTGTGATCCGAAAAAGGAAAGCATCTACGTGAAGCTCACTAAGAAGGACCATTTCCATGTGACAGTCTGGGTAAGTTCTGGACTTGAGGATCAAAGAACCACAGGAGGCCTAGGCAGCAAGGACAAGTAGAACGAGAGAGTTGCATGGGGAGATGGAACCCTGAAGATGCTCAGGGACCCTTTGAGTATTTGACTGAACACCAATTTGTCTAGGCTGCCTGGGCTGTGAATCCAGAAAGTTCACCACTGTGAGAAGAAGGTGCAAGTAAGTCCTATCTGGGAGTGCTGACAAGATCATGGCTGGCACTGGGCTTGGCAGGAACAATATGTCACCAGCTAGTGTGAAAGGCACAGAGGTCTTGGGGCCTAGGTAGGGAGCTCCGCAGGGTATCCTGTCAGTTGTAGAAAGTAAGTAGCCCCATACAAATGATGCCCTGGGCTGCCTAACACTCATGTGTTGGATTCCTAGGGCTTTGTGGTTTCAAACAGCAGAGATCTACTTCTTATAGGACAGGAAGCCAGACCTGGGTTCCAGGAAGATTGTTTTTTTCCCCCCCCCCAAGGACTCTGATCCTCTCTTTGGAAGTTGTCCACAGTCCTTGGCCATCTTGGCATCATAGATGCTTCACGCCCCCCCCCCACGTTAGTCTCCATTTTCACATAAGCTTTTTACTAAGGACACCCATCACAGACTGAGGTCCTTAGACTCTGATCTCATCTGAACTAATGGCAACTCAAATGCCCCATCTCAGGTGATGACACATTTGTGAGGAGAGCATGAATGTTTGAGAACAGTATTTCTCCCTGCATAAGATAATATCCAGGGACTGGAGAGATGGCTCAGGAGTTTAGAGTACTTGCTGTTCTTCCAGAGGATCTGAGTTCAGCTCCCAGAACACATGTTTGGTGGCTCAAAACAGCCTGCAACTCCAGCTGCATAGAAATCTGACACCCCCTTCTGACCTCCCCCTGCATTGGCTCTTACAGGAGAACACACACACACACACACACACACACACACACACACACACACACACACACACACACTTTTAAAGTAAAACCCAAAATATCAATTTGTTTCCAATTTAATTTTACCACAGAGAAAAGCTCAAGAATATTTATAGAAATACAAAGTATCCATATGTACCAGGGTAGAAGTTACAGTGTCTGACACCTTACAAAAGTTTACCAGACATGCAGAGAGGCAAGAACAGGCAGCTCAAAGCCAGGGGAGTTATCTTCAACTGAGAAGACAGGGATATTAAAAACAATGAGGTGTCTCAAATATGCAAAAGTAAAGTAAGGACACAGACATCACTAGCAGTCTCAACTCAGATGTGCAGAGAAGAAAGACATGGACAAGATTTAAGACCACTGACAATCTGAGACCACATCTGAAGTCCTCACACAAGTTTACAAATGGAGGGAGGATATGGAGAAATGATTTGAGGAAATGGTAGTTAAGACATTTTTCAGAAAATGTGCAAGATATAGGTACAAGAGATTCAACGGAAGTAGTATTGACATTACGCCTCAGATCCTGATGTCATAAAATATCTGAAAAGCCACCAAGAACGAATCTTCATTATATACAGAGCAACAAAGGCACTGGCAACAGCTGACTACATCTCTCTTTTTTGCTAATTTTTAATTTAAATTAAAATCGATCTTATTTTTACCTATCAATCCCAGTCTCCTCTCCCTCCCTTCCTCCCATTCCCCCCACCATCTCTTGAACTATGGAAATGAAAGGGCATTGGGACAGTATCTTCAAGGGAAAGCTGTCAGCCTAGACTGCCATCCCCGGTAGAATGCTTTCCAAAACAAAGGTAAGATCAAGACATGTTCAGACACACAAGTTAAAGGCTCACCACAGAGCATGATGGGAGATGGTAGAGGAAGTCCTTCAAGGACTACAATGCCAAATGAAGATGAGCATCATCACAAGGGAGTAGGGCCCCCCAAATGATGGTTTCTGTCAACTTGACACAAACTAGAGACATTGGGGCAGAACCTCAGTTGAGAAATTGCCTCCATCATATTGGTCTGTGGACATGTCTGTGGGGCATTTGTCTGGACTGCTGTGGAGCGCAGTGCCATCCACGGGTGGGTGGTCCTGGGGTGTTTGAGAAAGCAGGCTGAGTCAGCCAGGAGAAGCACATCAGATCCTGCCTCCAGGTTCTTGCCTTGACTTCCCTTACTGTAATCTGTAAGCTAAATTAACCCTTTTTTCCCTAAGTTCTGTCAATGACTTATCACAGCAACAGAAGCTGTCTTTGTGCTCTCTCTCTCTCTCTCTCTCTCTCTCTCTCTCTCTCTCTCTCTCTCTCTCTCTCTCTCTCTCTCTCTGTGTGTGTGTGTGTGTGTGCGTGCTGTTCAGGCACACCATGTAGAGGCCAAAGGATAAGCTTGGGGGTCAAGTGTTACTCATTTTAGTGTTTTGAGACAGAATATCTGACTGGCTTAGAATTTGTTGATTTCACTAGGCTGGCTGGCCAGTGAGTCCCAGGATCCACCTGCCTCCGCTTCCCCAATCTAGCATCACAAGCACAGGCCACCACCACATTTATTAGTCTGTTTGTTCATTTATTTACCGTTTCTGAGGATAAAACTCGAGTCCTTATGATTTCATGGAAAGCTGACTATCCACTTCCCCAGTAGCATTATTTACATCTTTTAAGGGAGAATTAGCTGTTTGAATAATAATAATAATAATAATAATAATAATAATAATAATAATAATAACAGTAACATGTATGCACCAGGGCCAAAGCTGAAGGGAAAGAAATGGAAAGCATGCTATTGTAAACTTGATTCTGTGCTAGAAATGGCATGCTTTCCACTGAAATTAGATGGTATATATTAAATATATACCCCATAACCTTGAAGAACCTGCCCTCTCAATACTGACAAGTAGAAAGTTGATGATAGTTAGCTTTCAGGAGAGTTAAGAAAGAAAATGAAAAGTATTTAAAAGCAGACAGGAAGAGAGGAAGAGGGGGTAAATAAAGAGTTAACAGAAAATAAGATCAAGCACAACCAACTCAGTAATGATATTAGATGCACGCGGTATTGTCAGATTAGATTTAGAAAAACTCAAGCCATTTACTCATTAGCTGGAGCTAATATGCTTGGAGATCCAGGCACAGCCTGGTGTGATGGTGCATGTTTATAATCCCATCACTTGTGAGGCCATTAGGATTGCTGTGAGTCAGAAGGTAGTCTGAGCTACATAATGGGTTCCAGGGCATCTTGGGCTACAGGGAGAGAAAACAAAGAGAGGCTGACAAGGTAGGTAAGTAGGTATAAGGTACTTAACTACCATGCCTGACAACCTGAGTTTGATCTCCAGAACCCACATGGTAGAAGGAGATAATTGATCCCTGCACATTGTCCTCTACAGTAACATGGCACATGCATGCCCAGAAACATACACATACATACACACACACACACACACACACACACACACATACACACACACACACCACATATACACACACACAGACACACACACATTACACATACTACACACATCATATATATATATATACACACACCACACACAGACACACACACCACACTAAACAAGCAAATGAACAAACTATAAAAAAAACCCACTAAAATGAAAAAAATACAAGCAGAAAAAGATTAAACAGCAACAAAGTAAAATTAATCACAAAAGGGCCAGAGACTTTGTGTCTATCTTCCCTCCTGTTCAAACTGATCATGCCCACCTATCCTTATGTTCCTAAATCCACACTGAGCTATTGCACCCTCTCCAGACCTATCAACACCCCTGTATTCCAGCCCCGCCTTCAATTCCTGACTTTTGTTTCTGTTGAGATCCTGTCCCAGTTTTAAGACCAAGGCATCCCTCCCAAGAACCCAGTTTTTGATTCTCAAATGAGATGGGCCTCCTTGTTTCTGTGTTTCCATGTGTTTAAGTAACTATTATTTTCTCACTCATCATCACTGGGAGGGAAACTTCTGCTAATCCTGCTTATCTCTGATGGGTCAGAAGTGGGACACTGATGGGGCCACTGTGGCTAGTGGCAGGGCCAGTGTGTGGGTAACTGAATGGGTGACTGAGCCAGCACCCTCCCTGTCATTACTTCTTTGTTACATGCACTAAGAGCAGCTTAGCTCTGAGGATCTCACAATAATGACCCTGGGTGGGAGGAAGCAGAAGCCCCACTTGGACCTCCATGCTTGTCTCCCTTGTCTCTTGGCCATGGCCAAGACCAAAGGGGATCCATGAAGGCCTTGGCTATGCAAAAGATGGAAAATCCTTTCCTTTTCAAGGGGCAGTAGGCTGCTCAGCAGCCTGGACTCACGGGGCAGCTACTTAGAAAGCTGAGCTCTCCAACTCACTGCCTGTTCTCCTGCATGCTAATGATTGCTCAAATAGCCCCTGTGTGCATTGGTGTCCAAGACTCAATGTCAAACAGTGGACCCTATCTAGATGGAGCATCAGCATGGACCATGGAGCTGCCTTTCCTTGCACATCAAGAGGTTGGGTAGGCACTGGTCATCCTACCAAATGTGCCAGACTGAGAATCTCTGGCCTCTAGCACTGACATCTTTCTGATGGCTGATATTATAGTTTATAGTAGAGTTGGTGAGGACCTCATGCCATGATAGGCAAAAATGAACTTAGGTGCATGGCAGATGGCTGATCTGTGAGGTAAGGGGAAACACATCATGTCCTGACTCTGGTGGCCATATACTTCAGTTGCTTTGGAAAAATGATGGAGCCTCTTACGTGCTGTGGCAGCCTCAGAAGTGAGAAACCACATCCTTAAGGACAGGGCTCAAGAGAAGCTTCCAGAGAAGTCTGTGCTGAACAGGGAAGAGAGGGCACAGTGGCAGCTGGTGGTGGGTCATGAAGCAGATACCATAGGCTCCTCAACATCCCTAAAGAGACTTACAGAGGGGTCCATCAATGGGCAAGCCTCTGACACCTGCCAGGGCTACTTGTTATCATCTCACCCCATATTTCTATTTCTCAGGGTGAGGATGGAATCCAGAGATTTGCGATGCTAAACAGGTGCTACATCCATAGTCCTGTGTTTATTTACTATTGTGCTTATTGTCATCAACATTGTCACCTTCTGTTATCTTTACTATCTCATCATTTTATTATTATCACCATCATCTCCACTGTCGCCACCATCATCACCATTATTACCATAATTATTATCATCACTATGATATTTATCACCACCACCATCATTGCTATCATTATCACTCTTGTCATCATGATCATTACTGGCATCTTCACTATTACTACCACCACCACCATCACAGCTGCCATCACAATCATCAATATTATTATCGCTGTCACTGCCATCATCATCAACATTATCATTATCACCATCACACTAGAACCATCTTTACTACCTTATCATTTCATCACCACCATCATCATCATCATCGTCACTGACCTTGCCAACACCATCATCATCCCCTTCATCATAATGACCATGACCAAGATCATCATCACTATCATCATCATCACCATTTGCATCACCATCACCACCACCATCGTCAATGTAGGTCCACATTGTAGGCACTTCATGTACATACACTTGCACATCCTGACCTAAGAAAGCCCTACTCATGAGGGATGACATGGACTGGAAAGATCCCCATAGCCCTTGCAACTTACTTCTATGTCAGTCCTCTAGACAAAGGCCATCAGAAAGACTAGGGACACCTGGCCATGTTGTTGACATTGACTTAAAAGGACAAAGAGCCATTCATGCAATTGTCCCAGACAGCCTGGCCACCTTCTTGAGTCCCTAAGGGTTACCCCAAGATTTTT